>NW_024881711.1:600000-798465 GCF_019059575.1 Amphibalanus amphitrite
AGCGCACTAACCTCGCGTTCAAATAACACGGGGCTCGAATCCCATCGCCGGCTGATGCTTTTGGCGTGTTGTCCCAGTAAACATGCCGACGACGGCGACTGGGGGGCTCGAATCCCGCCGCCGGTTGATGTTTTTGGCGCGTTGTCCCAATAAACATGCCGACGTCGGCCCCGTCGGTCCAACGACAAACGATCTCGTCAATCTCGGCAAACGACCTCGGCCCGACGTCGGCTGGACGTCGGAAGTCGGAACATGCGGGCATATCCGACGTCCAGCCGATGTCGGGCCGAGGTTGAACCGACGTTGGGCCGACGTCGGCATGTTTACTGGGACAATACCAATACAGGCTTACAGTTTAAATTCGACATTGTGTTGTCTACGATTAGACAGCTGATAACTCATTCCCGTACGTCGTAACTCTATAATGACCTGCTTATTGTCACATGTGCGCCGCATTCGCGATTGTTGCCGACGCCTGTTTGCAGGTCAGCCCACTAAAGTTGTTATTCATATAGAAAAACCGAGAAACTTATAGGCGAAAAAAGCATTATTTTAGGCCCATTTTTGATTTTTTTGCGATATTAGGTAAAAACAGAAGCTTCTTATCCTAGGAAAAATAAAATGGGAAATCATTGGAAGGTGGCACACTACCTTTAACCTGTCGTCGATAACTATATTGTCGCTGTGCTTTTAGTCTTTTTCTGTTATGGGGGCCACGGATTTCAGTTTTCTTTTTAATAGACCAGGCGTTTTCGCGTTAGGTACATCAAAGTGAGTCTACTGACGAATGTTCGCAATCACACGCGCCATTCCGATGATGAATCCAGTAGGTAGGTATATCCAGATCAGATAAGGATCTCTCAATCAATTTAACGATCAACACGGAGATTATTCTTTCGGGTAAACGCCTTCATTCTTTTATAGGAAACTTCGATCAGTCAAATTTGAGAAGTAGTATTGGTACCGTAAACGGGGGTGACTTTGCCATGTTTTCAACTTTAGACGCTTGTATTCTTTACACTTCTTAACTTGTTAGGATGACTCTATATGTTCAAAACACGGATGAAGATAAGCTCTTTTGGTTTTGCTATTATCGTATTTATATCTTGCCTAAAAATATAATTTTTTAAATAAATGAGTCGTGGCAAAGTTAAACTGAAAAAGGGGTGACTTTGGCACTATGTCAAAAAATGTTTTTTTTAACGCTTGCAAATAATTTTAAAGTATTTTTGTTCCATTGTATGGGAGAGGCCAACCATCTTTAATTATTTAATAGGGAAAAATAAAGCAATTCAAAGTTTTTTGCTCTTAAATGATGTACAAAAAGGAGAGATACCTACATTACTTGATAATACATTATATTGTTGAAAATTATTGACATTGATAGTAAATAGAAACTGAAAAATGGTTTAGAATAGATAAGTAAGCAAAAATATGATTGTAGCGGTACTCTAGGACCGCGCCACATTCCTCCAGCGGCATTGAGAGGAACAGAAAGAAGACGTTCTTGCGGCAAATTACCGGTACCCTTATTATCAGCGTTTTGATCTATAAAATGATACCGATTTCTTCAGCTAGTCTTACTCGCAAACTCAGGAGTTGTAGGGGAAAGTGGGTGTATTGCGCCCTCCAAACCAATTGCGCCCACCAACATTCCCACGGATTCAATGGCATGTTTAGAATTTTGTGTTCGAAAACATTATTTTCACCACTGGATAGTTCATTTTATGGCCGAAACTCTCCGATGAAGCCAATAAGCAAGGCTCATTACGCCATCAAAGATGTTATGGCGTTTTCTTAGCTTTTTTGCAGTATTTTGAACCGTTGGCTATACAAACTTGCGATATTTGTGTGATTTTCAGAGTGATATTTAGAAAGAAAAACCCTTTTTTCATTGTATTTCACGGAAACAATAAACTTCCTTCAACATCTTTATGATAACTTCTACGATTGAATGGTGTGAAACGTTTTTTTTAGCATGATTATGATTATAATGGAAATCAGATGGATTAGTAACCTTTTGCTCATAACTAATGTAAGCCAAAAACAAATCCAAAATATATTTTCGGTGCTGGACCTTCTTCAGTGGAATGACAAAAACACGAAAGAGTGACACATTTTAAATCATGATAAGTAAGTACGCACTCGCAACGCTAATAAAGCTACTTCCGAGAAAACGCATCACATTCATATGAAACATCCAGATTTTTGAAGGCATCAAACATAAGAGGGAACATTCCTATCGGCGAAGCCATAGACTCTGTTCTCAACCTTCTCGCCAAACATCGTAACCAGATAGACCTCCTAGGCCTAGATTTAGAGACCATCGAATCCCTGCTCACTCACTGCCTTACCAACAATTTTGTTAGATTTGGACAACACTACTACAAACAATCAAACGGGATTGCCATGGAAAGTCGTATAGCTCCGCCATTAGCTATCATCTTCATGCACGCAGTGGAATCCTTGATGCTCTCTTCTTTTGATCTCCGACCCACCCTATATTTGAGATACATTGACGATATCTTTGGCATCTGGACTTACGGTTCTGACTCCCTAGACAAGTTTTTCGAGCAATTGAACAGCTTCCACCCCGCTTTGAAATTCTCCATAGAACGTAGCGACCATTCAAACACTCGTCAAATCCCATTTTTGGACACCTTGATCCGCTTGGAAGATAATGGCTCCCTCACCACAGAACTATTCATCAAACCCATGGCCGCTCCGATCATCCTCCCATTTGATTCAGCCCACCCGTTCCAAACCAAAAGATCAGTGCTATACGCACAACTTCTGAGAGCTAAGCGCTTGGGAAGCTCCGTCGCAGCTCAAGAAAGGGGAATGAACAAAATCGAAGCCCTATTCATGTCAAACGGTTATCCTACTAAGCTGATAAGAAAGACAAAATTCACAGTCAAAACTCGTAACCGTAGGAAAGAAGATCAGGGACATCAACAACCCTCTGCCAAAAGTGACACTACCTACATAAGTCTCCCCTATGTTGATGACAGTCTGTCAAACAAAATTAACAGCATAGTTAAGCGCTCAAAACTCCCGGTGCGCATAGCTTGGAAAAGCGGCCCAACCCTGGCTGAAAAGTTGACGAACTCAGCCCTGGAGAGCCCACCATGCCCATCAGGCAACAAAAAGTGTCAATGCTGTATGTCAGGAGTAAAGGGAAAATGTCACACTAGGAACGCTGTGTACATGGTAACATGCCTACTGTGTAACACAGAGACTTTCTACATCGGGGAAAGCAAGCGTAGTGTGAGACTTCGATTTAACGAACATCTCCGAGATGCAAAAAACAAAACTAAAAACACACCATTTGGAGAGCATTTCACCCGAGCGCACCCAAACGTTCAAGTGACGGAAGGCGCCCTTTCCATTTCGATTCTCCAGGTCTGCAAAGACATGGCAGAGCTAAAGATCACTGAATCCTTAGAAATTCGCAATCGCAAACCGGCGCTCAACATTATGACATCATCTTGGACGCTGATCAAACCTGTGCCCTACTCTGAACTATGAGTACATAGTAAATGCCACCTTCACACACATACACACCCACACCCACACCCACCTATACACTTGCACCCCCCCCCCACACACACACACACACAAACACATTCAGTTGCGCAAACAGGCATGAACTTGAACATATTTAATTACACTTGAACACACACACAGGGCCCACTCTTTATGTTAGGCCCATTGAAGAGTACGTGTCTGTATTTTGTATGCACTACACACCATTTACGAAGTGTTTGATGCTAACGTATGTGATTGATCTTTACTTGTTAGGTACCGTGTGTCTGCTACATACTGATATCGCTCATTTAGACCTGTACGTGATACATATGTATGTACCATATATCATAGCGATTTGATATTATGCTGTCCAAAGTTTTCCAGTATCTAATGTCTTCTGTTTGATGCCTTCAAAAATCTGGATGTTTCATATGAATGTGATGCGTTTTCTCGGAAGTAGCTTTATTAGCGTTGCGAGTGCGTACTTACTTATCATGATTTAACCCTCGCCGGACCTATTGGTTTTCTACATACGCGCCGGCCGAGGGGGGGGGGGGCGGGTACGACCCCCCCCTCGCCGTTTCGCCCCTGGTGGAGCTAGCGCGTCGCGGAAAAAACGAGCGTGTGCGTCGTTACGAGACGCAGAGATTGGTACCCGATTTTAAGGTCCTAGGTCAACCGGTGACCTCTGAGGTCAGGTCAAGTGCCCCAAGGTACGGTTCAGTTTTTGGTGAATAACTTCGCAAACAACGGCCGCAGAGCGCCGATTTTGGCAGCATCGTGTTCGTCTCGCTCAGGCGCGTCGAATGATATACTTTTTGTCCGGGTCAGGTCAACTTGGGGTGTTGACCTCAGGTCAAGGTCAGGTCAGCAACCCCAGGTCACGAAGTTGGTCGAAAGAGGTCATGTCGCATATCATTCGATTCGGCAGGTCTTCCTGAGTCCATTGGTGGCTTTCCCGACTCGCTAGCTCAATTTGATCAAGAGTTATTGACGAAAAACTAATATGACCTTGATGACGTCATAAATGACGTCACGCAAGGTCAACATTGCAAAAGTGACGCATCTAACCTTGCAAGGAGTGCATCAAATCACGATTCTGTGTGCTTGTGATAGTTGGAGATCGTTCCCGGCGCCAGAATAGCAGTTTGAATTTTTCCCCATTGACTTATAATGGTGAGGTCACGAAAATGACCTGACCTCATATGACCTTTAGGAAAAATCCGAGATATACAAGTTGTGGGACTCATAATGGATACTAGATTCTGCAAGTTTCATTTCCCTGTGACATCTCCTCTGGCAGTGAGGGCGTTGCGAAGTTGCGACATCTGAAGACCGTGCAGAGGTTCACTTATGACGTCATAGGTCAGTGACCTGACCTGACCCGAAAATGCGGTTGGTGTCAAAAGATCCGGCTTGGATCAAAGGTCAGGTATGCCAAGTTTCAGCTCTCTATCGCCAGCGTGTTCGGAGCTATCGCGAAAAAACCCTATGGGGGGGGGGGCGGCACCCGCCCCCCCCCCCTCGGCCGGCGAGGGTTAAAATGTGTCACTCTTTCGTGTTTTTGTCATTCCACTGAAGAAGGTCCAGCACCGAAAATATATTTTGGATTTGTTTTTGGCTTACATTAGTTATGAGCAAAAGGTTACTAATCCATCTGATTTCCATTATAACTTCTACGCTTTTATCAAAAAGTAGGGGAAGGAGGGTGAATTGCGCCACCTTAACGAAAAATGCTAATTGTAAGAAAACCGCTGGAGATATAAGCATGCGCTGGAAACCATTTCAAAGAGGAGCTCATTGGCTACGATTTAAGAGCTTCCCGATCAACAAAGAATGTTTCGTTTGCTTCTGACAGCATGTTTTTCAGAAACATGCAAAAGGGCGCATTTGCCAACAACTGCTGTAAATTGCGCCAGGGGGATGGCGCAATTAGAACCCAATTGCGCCCTATACTTTAACATGGCTAAGTGAATGAGACGGAATGCATACACCCCGGCAGTCTAATGTCATTGCGGCTTACTTAAACAGTTATTATGTTATTCAGGCTGGATAAATAATAAATGTAGATATATATCGCGATGTTTTTTGCCCAGGTAGATAACTTTACATGTGTCCGTACGCTTGTAAAAGTGCAACGAAAACGTTTACTGTAACCGACTAGATATATGTGAACGTATGCGCCTATTCAGTTAAATTTTCACTCGTTTCTCTCAAAATTAATAAATTTTTATCGTTTTGATAACTTAATGGCATCAGTTTTTACTTTTTTATCATAGCTGTCACTTCTCACGCCTGAGTCCATGTTGAAAATGTCGTATTTTGTCAATTACACCACAAGTCGTAGCCTAAATGGCAGCTGCATTATAAGTTTGACGATAGAAATAATTTGCGGACTTACGACAGCGGGCTGCTCCCTTGCCTGACATCAAACTCCTTCTTTATTGCAATCAGTCAATGATGCATTCATACTGTCGTAATACAATGGCTACACCATTATTCTATTTGCGCCCCCCTGGCGCAATTGCCATGGGCGCAATTAAAATTGAGGTACTTTTTAATAAAAGCATAGAAGTTATCATAAAGATGTTGCAGGAAGTTTACGGTTTCAGTGAAAAACAATGAAAAAAGGATTTTTCTTTCTAAATGTCACTCTGAAAATCACACAAATATCGCAAATTTTTATAGCCAACGGTTCACAATACTGCCAAAAAGTTAAGAAAACGCCATAACATCTTTGATGGCGTAATGAGCCTTGCTGATTGGCTTCATCGAAGTGTTTGGGCCATAAAATGAGCAATCCAGTGGTGAAAATAATGTTTTCGAACACAAAATTCTAAACATGCCATTGAATCCGTCGGAATGTTGGTGGGCGCAATTGGTTGGGAGGGCGCAATACACCCACTTTCCCCTACCTCAATTTTAATTGCGCCCATGGCAATTGCGCCAGGGGGCGCAAATAGAATAATGGTGTAGCTATTGTATCACGACAGTATGAATGCATCATTAACTAATTGCAATAAAGAAGGAGTAAAGAAGGAGTCAAGCAAGGAAGCAGCCCGCTGTCGTCAGTCCGCAAATTATTTATCTCGTCAAACTTATAATGCAGCTGCCATTAAGGCTACGACTTGTAGTGTAATTGACAAAATACGACATTTGCAACATGGACTAAGGCGTGAGGAGTGACAGCTATGATAAAAAGTAAAAACTGATGTCATAAAGTTGTCAAAACGATAAAAATTTATTAATTTTGAGAGAAACGATTGAAAATTTAACTGTATAGGCGCATACGTTCACATATATCTAGTCGGTTACAGTAAACGTTTTCGTTGCACTTTTGCAAGCGTACGGACACATGTAAAGTTATCTACCTGGGCAAAAAACATCGCGATTTATATCTAGATTTATTATTTATCCAGCCTGAATAACATTATAAATGTTTAAGTAAGCCGCAATGGCATTAGACTGCCGGGGTGTATGCATTTCGTCTCATTCACTTAGCCATGTTAAAGTATAGGGCGCAATTGGGTTCTAATTGCGCCATCCCCCTGGCGCAATTTACAGCAGTTGTTGGCAAATGTGCCCTTTTGCATGTTTCTGAAAAAGCAGCTGTCAGAAGCAAACGAAACATTCTTAATTGCTCGGAGTCGGGAGGCTCTTAAATCGTAGCCAATGAGTTCCTCTCTGAAATGGTTACCAGTGCATACTTATATCTCCAGCGGTTTTCTTGCAATGAGCGTTTTTCCTTAAGGTGGCGCAATTCACCCTCCTTCCCCTAGATGATCATGACTGTGCTGAAAAGTTGGGCCCAGCTTCATCCATTTTTTTTTAGTTTGGTAATTTTTTGCCTTTCTATACTCCCACTGTGCATTCTTGTGCCAATTTTAAACGTATACCTAAACTCTCACTTTTTCAAAAACCAGTTTGGAGGCCAAAATGATGCTAAATTAAAAATTATTTTGAATTGCATTGTATAAGTATTCAATTTTTGCATAAATAACATGGTGGCAAAGTCACCCCATGTGGCCTGCTACTCACTTGGAAAAATCACCACCAAAAATTTTAGCTAAATGAAGTAACAAATGCCAGTTTTGTTGGATATGCTAACTTAACAGCCTTGTCATGATCAACCATACCAAGCTTCAGCATCGCAGGTTGTCTAAGACATGGTTAGATAATAAAAAGTTTGGAACTCTTCAAAATTGACCATTTCAATGACTCCAATAAAATGGATCCCAGTTAGGTATTTAGTGGTAACTTACCTATCAGTGTTAGTTATATTGGGAGGCCCATCAATTACCTTTGATTTGTGCATAAAACATAACTACATTCCTCGTAAAGTATCATGGGAGATCTCCCTAAAGCATTTTTCGAGAAGTATGGCAAAGTCACCCGGCGAGGCAAAGTCACCCCCGTTTACGGTACCAATTAGTGATGTCAATTACGGAAAATCGGAATACCGATACCAAACCAATTACCAACCAAAACCGTGGAGAAATACCGAAACCAAACCAACTTGGGAACATGAGGAAAATACCAACTTTTTACCGATTCCTTAGCCTCTTAAACATTAGCGAGGGTTCATGATACCAACAAAATACCGAACACATTAGGATTGAAATACCAAATACCGAGTTGGTATCGGTTTGGTATCGGTATACCAAAAAGTCGGTAATGGTATCCGATTGACATCTCTAGTACCAATGCAACATGTTACGAAGCTGTCTGGTGGTTGACACCTAGGTACTTTGGCTAGCGGGCGGGACACGCACTTGTTGATCTCACCTAACCAGACCCGACCTTCGCCAAATGCTAAAAGGGATTCAGATTCAGCGCAAAACTATAAGCCAGATACCATTAAAAAATTATGTCCGTGAAGTTAGCGTCAGCAACAGCAACGAATACAGCGTCGGATTCAGAATCGCTTCAAAAACTACTATTAGGTCAATTAGGGGACGGGAACACGAATATGACATTTATTTTGTCCTAGCTCCCTTCCTTCAACCCCTAATCGTCCGTTAAAGGACGGGGCGCGTCAAAAGTGCCCCAAGGCTTCGTTTGATCGCCAAAATAATGGTCGCAATCGATTCCTCGGGTCACTATCTAAATATCTAACCTCAGTCGAAGGTACCAGACCTGTGGCTCCTATCTTTCATCCCTTAATCGTCCCTTAAAGGACGGGGCGCGTCAAAAAAGCCCCAAAGCTTCGTCTGATCGCCAAAAAATGGCCGCAATCGATTCCTCGAGTCAATATCTAAACTCAGTCGAAGGTTCCAGACATGTGGCTCCTATCCTTCATCCCTTAATCGTCCCTTAACCCGCGCCCTGCTGGGGGGGGGGGTGTTTGAACACCCCCCTTGTGGTTTTTCGCGAATATCTCAAAAACGGCGGCGCGGAGCGCCGCCGTTTTTGGTACACCTTATCATACATCAATTCTACACATGTTGTGAAAATTTCAGACCAAGGTCATTCAAGGTCAGGTCACCAGGTCACTTGAAGTGACCTCACCTCATAAAAAAAAGTTTCAACGTCTGTCATAGCTACACCGAGTGACCGATCGCTTTGAAACTTTCAGTGATTGCTAAGAGCAATAGCATGTACAAAATGTATATCTCAGAATTTTGATATCGATGACCTAAGGTCAGGTCAATTTTGCGACCTCCCCATTATAAGTCAATGGGAGAAAATTGAAATGCGCCTCTTTTGGACGAAAGACATTATAAACACTCCCAAACACTGAATTACAAGTGGTTTAGACACACTGAACATGAAAATGGTGTCCGTGAACCCTGTTTATGCCCGAGGTCATCTTAGGTCACGAATGGTATCTAACAGTTTTTCGCAAATAACTTTTGATAGAGGCATGCTAGAGCGATGAAAACGCCTTAGATGTGTTCATCTCGACGATACGGATCGACTGATATGCAACATGACCCTTTCCGGTCAGGTCATGACCTTGACCTGAGGTCAAATTTTCAAATTGACCTTTCAAGGTCAAGTTATAGTTCATTCGATGCGTCTTGACGAGAGGAACACGATGACGGTAAAAGTAAGCTCGTACAAGGCTTGGGTCAAAAGTTATTGCAGAAAAACTGTTTCCGAAAAAATCGGCTATTTTTGCAGTTTTTGCCCCCTGCAGGCAAAACCGTTGACGTTAGGTCAAATCTGAGAGAATTACTCAGAAAGGGCGTTAAAAGGGCTATCGAATGCGCTTTTCCGCGGCGCTGTAGCTCTATTGGTTCCCGAGTTATGCGTTGGCTTCTTGGAAATTGTCGACATTCGACCTGGAAATCGGCGAAATTTTGCCTTCAATGACCTCTGGTGACCTGACCTTTGACCTGACCAAAAAATTGACCGAAGTGATTTCGTCATTATTTTTGACGCTCTTTCGAACGCCGCCTTCCGCGTATCGCTACGTGGCCCAGGAGCCGAGTTAGAAGGGGGGTGTTCAAACACCCCCCCCCCCCCCAGCAGGGCGTGGAAATCCAGGACCCCCAGCCGGGCGCGGGTTAAAGGACGGGGCGCGTCAAAAGTGCCCCAAGGCTTCGTCCGATCGCCAAAATAATGGCCGCAATCGATTTCTCGGGTCAATATCTAACCTCAGTCGAAGGTTCCAGACCTGTGGCTCCTATTCTTCATCCCTCAATCGTCCCTTAAAGGACGGGGCGCGTCAAAAGTGCCCCAAGGCTTCGTCCGATCGCCAAAATAATGGTCGCAATCGATTCCTCGGGTCAATATCTAACCTCAGTCGAAAGTTTCAGACATGTGGCTCCTATCTTTGATTCCTTAATCGTCCCTTAAATGACGTGGCGCGTCAAAAGCGCCCGAAGGCTTCGTTTGATCGCCAAAATAATGGTCACAATCGATTCCTCGGGTCAATATCTAACCTCAGTCGAAGGTTCCAAACCTGTGGCTCCTATCCTTCATCCCTTAATCGTCCCTTAACCCTCGCCGGCACAGGGGGAGTTGATGCAACCCCCCTAAGGTTTTTCGCGAATAACTCGCGTAAAAACGGCTGATCGCGACGAAAGTTTTAGTACCCTCGCATTGATCAATTTTACACCTACCCTGAAAATTTCATGACCCTGACCCAAATGACCTTTGACCTGTGACCTCTTTTCCGAGACCATGTTTGGCCGGAATCGCGGTTCGGCTGGCCTCTGGGGTCCAACGCCGGCCCATGGCGGTATTTTAGAGTCCGACACTGACCTCTGAGGGCTCATGCTGGCCTGTAATGACCCACATTAGCCACTGATGACCCAAGTCGGCCTCTAAAGGTCTCAAACTGCCCTTTGCAGGCCCTGTACTGGTCACTGAGGGCCCAAACCGGCCTCTAAAGGTCCCACACCGGCATCTCATAAGTGCCCAATTTTTTGCTTAAGTAGGTCAGAGGCCAGGTCAAGGGTACAAAATGCAAGTTTCTACAGTATCGGCCTTGCACCGTAGTTGCCGAAGAATGGACGGAGACTGATTGCCCAAAACGTGTTCTTAGGCTACCAAGACAATATTCGTTGCATAAAATATCATTTAAAGGTCAAGGTCAGGTCAGGTCACCAAAAACAAAATATAGAAAAGGGCATGTGCGACACATGTTTTATGGGTCATTTTATTCATAGAATTTAATAGTTACACTCAATAAGTGACATGGACCACATCTGGATGAATTTCAGGCCGAGGTCAGGTCAAGGTCAGGTCAAGTGAGGTCAAATTTTGAAGTTGGTTGTTAAGGCCTAAAAAGGCGTCTATCTGCTGCAGTTTTACACGGCGAATCGAATGGTGCTATTGTTGTTTCCGCACGAGGTCTAGAACTTCCAAAAAATTCATTGTTCAAAAATTTTGTGTGTCGTGACGTCATAAAATTTTGAATAACTCCCACATTTATGAACTGATTTTTCTAAAAATTGGTACGCAGGTGCACATCGACCACTTCTCTGACATACACATTCTTTTTTTCGATGCACTCAAAATTTTGGATGTTATAATTATTTTCCCAAAAAAGTCAGTTTTTTGACAAAAATTGGGCAAAAATCCAAACTTCTTAAAACCGAGATAGCCATTTGATAGACAAAGTAAAATAACGTATAACATTTTTGTTACGTCTTGATTTCTTTAAAAATGAAGATGTTAGCGGCGTTTGAAATTTTGCCGTTTTTGAGGCGAAAATGGCTAACATGACGTCACTAGAACGTCATTTTCTAAAAAAAAAAATCCGACGGATTTCGCTCGAATTTTCAGGGAACGTGTCAAATTGATGTATCATAATGTACTGAAATTTTGACGTCGCTGGCGTAACGCGTTTAGAAGATATTGGTGAAAAACGGGAGGGGGCAGATTCAACCCCCCCCCCAGCCGGGCGCGGGTTAAAGGAATAGGAGTTTCCTATCCAGGTTCTTTCATCCATGTTATTTCTATTATTGAAATCGCGTCGCCTGGCTTCAGTACTTTTTTGTCGCAGTGATTTTCACTTTTAGAATTTTCTTCAATAATTGTGGTATTCAGTTCTGTCTGATTTACAATGGCTTATCATTTGAAGTGAAGGCCTTGTTATGGCCCTGGACAACCTGGCTGCTGAAAAGTGAAACAGCTGGAATAACAGTATAGCAACTCGTTTCACATTCTTCCAATTTCTTAGAAATCAGGCATAGACCTATGAATAACATCAAATTTGCAAGCATGTTCAACCTATTCCCGAGAATCTCCAGAACATCACGCAAGGGCGGATCCAGGGTCAGCTGAAAGGGGGGGGCCAAATGCCCATTAGGTTTTTCGCTAGGATAGGGCCCGCGGAGCCTAACCTACCCCCAAATCCTATTTTCTTCCCGGATTTCGGCCACTTTATTTTGTAAAGCTGCCAAAAATAAATTTCAAAAAAAAAAATCACGTATCACTGACCATCAAGGCCGGGGGGGGGGGGGGAGGACCAACCTGGCTGCGCCCGTGCAAACACCAATCTGTGACATCAACCTAGGCTCTGCCCAACCGATCATCAAGTAGCGCCTTTTTTATTTGACCCTCGCCGGGGCTGGGGAGATGTTCGGACACCCCATTGCGGTCTTTTGCGGATATCTAAAAAACGGCGGCCGTATTTGGCACACCTGTCAATGCATCTTTTCCGTACATGTCATGAACATTTCAGACCCAGGTCTCTAAAGGTCCAGTCACTACGTCACTTCAAGAAACCTCACCTCAGAAAAACTTGAATGTTCGTCATAGCTACACCGACTGAATGTGCCTTGAAACTTTCAGCGGCTGGTACGAGTAGCAGTATGTACCTATAAATGTTTATCTCGGAGTTTTGATATCGGTGACTTACGGTCAGGTCAATTTTGCGCCCTCTCCTTTTTGAGTAAATAGGAGGAAATCGAAAGGCGGCTCTTTTGGACGAACGTCATTCCAAACACTCAAACATCGGGTTACAGTTAAAATAGACAGCTAAATCGAAAAATTGCAACCATGACCCCTCCATTTCCCTGGGGTCATCTTAGGTCATCAAAGGCCCCAGCAGTTTTTGACAATAACTTTTTACGGAGACATGCTAGAGAAATGAAAACACATTCGATGTGTTCAGGTCGACAATACGAATCTACTGATATGCAAAATGACCTTTTCCGATCAGGTCACTACCTTGACCCAAGGTCAAATTTTCAAAATACCTTTTAAGTCAAAATTATAGTTCATTTGACTTTGAGCCATCTCGACGAGAGATCTCGACGTTTCTTGAGTCAAAAGTGATAAAAAACATAGTTCGTAAAAGCAGCTATTTTCAATTTTTGGTTATGGCGGTTAAACCGTTGACCTGGGGTTAAATCTGAGCACTGTCTTTAGAAAAAGCGTTGAAAGGGCTATCGAATGCGTTTCTCTGCGGCGCTGCAGCAGCTCTATTGGTTCTTGAGTTATGCGCCGGAGTTGCGAAATGTGTTGACATACATAGGCAAGAATTTTCTTTTGATGTTCTCTGGTGACCAGACCTTTGACCAGACTTTGCACAGTGGGGATTTTTCCGATCTAGCACGTATTTATTCGTAGAGGGCAAACCATAGGTAGAATTGTAGCCAGATTGTGCACAGATGTTGACTGGTGTGTCCTGGTGAGAATTTTACCTGTAAATTAGTGGTGTCAATTTCAGAAAACGTATGTCCAAAGTCCGTCCAATGTCCAATGCTTACGTTGATTGTCCGTCCAAAAATGTCCAAGCCAGCCATTTGTCCAAAGATATCCGACACCCACGCAATAGTTTACACTCAACACTGTTATTTAATTTGCTTTTCATGTACCGTTACAAGCTCAAAAGTGTTAATCATATCGAAAGCTGAGCTTTCTAATAGCCAATCAATGTTAAACACGACTACTTTTTAAAAATGTTGAGGTGTAGCAAGCGATTGTCCAAAGCTGTCCAAAGCCTGCTGCCATTGTCCAACCGAATTCCGAATTGGACATTGGACAAAATCGAAATTCCGAAGATTCAAGTTCCGATTGACACCACTACTGTAAATGTGCATAATCAACATAGTATAGGGGGTTCAAATGGACCCCCGCTCAGCCGTTTGGCCCCTGATCAAGCTAGAGCTTCGCGGAAAAGTCAAGCGTGCTGCCTATGACGAAATTAGGCCGAATATATCCAATTTCAAAGTCCAAGGTCATAAGCTGACTTTCCAAGTCAGTTTAATGACCCAACTAAAGTTGGGAAATCGAGACCTCTTGAAACTTCGCAAAGTTAGGGTGTTACGGGGTATTTTGGGGTGCTGATCACGAATTTCATGTTAGTTTTGATCACAGACGATGTCTTTATGCATTTAGGCCAGGTCGGGTCAGGTCAGGTTAGATCAATTAGTAGGCGTCCTGCCGGCCATCCATAGAAGTGTCACCTACTACTGATAGCTTCGTAACATGGAACCAAGGCACTAGAACTACTTCGTAAATATTCAAATGGCTGCTAAAATCGAAATCAGCACCAAAAACTACCCTAGAAACAAGTAAAACTCGAAAAAGTGAACCAAGGTCATCAAAAGGTCAATGACCTTGACTTGACCTTCACGTGACCTTGACACCCACCATTATGCATGGCACCAACATCATTTCACATATTTGAACGTTTAAAACCACAAAAAGACTGGAAACCGCGGATAATGTGAGCTGGCATACGCCGAATCGCGATTCCGGCCAAACATGGTCTCGAGAAATATGCCACAGGTGAAAGGTCAGTTGGGTCAACGTCATGAAATTTTTAGGTTAGATGTAAAATTGATGATCTCGAGGGTACCGAAAGTTTCGGCGCGATCGGCCGCTTTTTGCGCGAGTAATTTGCGGAAAACCATGGGGTTTTATCCGACCCCTTCCCCCTCCCCCTCCCAACAAGTGCGATGGTTAATAAGGTTACGGCATGTATAATTTACGCTTGTCATTCTATTCCTAATGAATGTGTCTCAGAAAATAAGCATCATATAAATCACGAAGCAAAATTATTCGCCTATGTCCGGAACATACCTATATCGTGCTGTTTGCCCTAGCGCTCCTCGAGTGGGGTGTTAAGATACTCCAATGTGAATATTCCGTGTTCAGGCAAGTTTCGGCAGCCAAACTAGGCGTTGTCTTGTGCAGAAGAAAGTGGCGAATTCGATAGGATATATTTCGGAGTGGAAAAGTGTGGAGAACATTGTTGATTTCCTACATTTATTTAGAATACCATTCCTTCAATATGGTGTCTGTAAGGGTTTTTTGTAAAAGGCATTTTTGTGACCTTAGTAAGGTTGTGGCATACTTTCTGTTTGCCATTCCATTCCTAATAAAGGTGCCTTTCAGACGATATGCAACTTTAAGACCTCGCAAGATTAAAACCAACAGGACAGGACAATGAAATTGAGCTATACTTTCGGGCCTTGCTGAGCCCATTGAGTAATCACGCATGAGTGTGAACTTTGGGCGCATTTTTCCTAGTTTTGCTGTGGACATACAGATAAAACAATGCCATATATGAAAAATTCAGACATTTCTTAGCCCTACTGACACAAAAAATAAACCAAAATCCAAAAAATATTTTTTGAATTAATAGGCGCTAGATCGGAAAAATCCCCACTGTGCTTTGGTGCAAAAATGAAGCATCGAACCTTGCAAAGAGTGCATGAAATAATCACGGTTGCGTGTGCTACAGCTAGTCTGAGATCGTTGTGGGCTCCAAAAAAGCAATTTATAATTTTCCCCATCGGCTTATAATGGGGAGGTCATATGACCGGCCTGACCTCATGTGACCTTGAATAAAAAAGCGACATATACACGTTGTGAGACTTCTGGAGGATACTAGGTCTTGCAAGTTTCATCTCCCTATGAAATCTGCTCTGACGCTGATGGCGTTGCGAAGTTGCGGTATCTGAGGACCGTGCAGACTGCAGAGGTTCACTTATGACGTCAAAGGTCAGTGACATGACCTGACCTGAAAAAGCTGCTGGTATCACAAGATCCGGCTTGAATCAGAGGTCAGGTTCATCACCACTCGGTACGTTCCAAGCATTCGAGAAAGCAACCATCAAGAGGTAATTGAATCAAGGGCGGATCCAGGGGGGCCAAAGGGGCCATGCCCCCCCCCCCCTTTGGCGCTGCAAGGGGGGGGGGGGCAACATATCTTTTGGCCCCCCTTTCATCCGTGTTCTTTCTCACGGCCGGCCAATTTTTCAGAATTACTTTCACCATTTTCATCGACGCTAAGGCCGAACTTTTTTGTCATAGGTGGGTAAATATGAACAGGGATCTACGCACGAACGCAATTTGGCGTGCTGGCAACCAGCTTATGCAGCACAGACTTTATTTTCGACTATGTCCGTTTGGCTGTAACTGCAGGGCGCCGAGGCTGGCTCGCTGGCTTCTATTTGTCCATGTCCTGCTGGAAGTTAGCCCAAAGATCCTCGATCAGGATTAGGGTCCGGATGGTAGCCGGTTAATTTCTTCAGAACTCCGGCAGGCTCGATTCGGACAACCGCCTGGACATTGGTAGAGCAATGAGCTGGCGCGCCGTCCTGCATGAAAATGCATGTTGACCTGCATCATCGACCGTCGAGGCCATGCGTCGACTCAGAACGCATGGAGGCTATTGTTGGTAATGAGCCTCAGTGAACTCTTCTACAGGGTGATTTTTTTTTACTTGTTAAAAAGTAATGTGGTTTAGTGGCGTTAAAATGCAAATATATATTGCAAAATTATAGGGTGAATAGGTCAAAAACGCCCCCCTTAAGCGCGAAACCTTCTGACACTCAACCCAACACAGATTACTTAAACCTTTGGGCACCATCATGTAGCTCATTCTTTTTACTACGTTTTGAGACCAAGAAAAGACACCTGCGTGTGGTATTTAACCCCCCAAAAAGGTTTTCGCATACCCTTGCAAAAGGGCGTTTTGCCCCATACCCTGGGTAATACGCCCACACCCATGTGCAAAGCGCCCCCACCCCATCTATCAACAGAAAATGATGAACATGGCAGAACTTGATGTCATTCTGACGTCATTTGTGGTCAACCTATCATAGCCTTTGGAATAAAAATTTTGTTGCAATGTGTAAAATGGATGCCCGGAGGAGTCCTGAAAGTTTGGTGACGATATCTGCAGTCGTTTAGGATATATCAGCAAAAAAGGACAGGGAGAGGCCTTTTCGGCCCCGACCTACAGGGCGCTACCCTGCACTCTCACCACCGTGCAAAACGCCCCCCTTTCAGAAAACTGGGGGCGTAAATTATAGGGTGAATAGGTCAAAAACGCCCCCCTTAAGCGCGAAACCTTCTGACACTCAACCCCAACACAGATTACTTAAACCTTTGGGCACCATCATGTAGCTCATTCTTTTTACTACGTTTTGAGACCAAGAAAAGACACCTGCGTGTGGTATTTAACCCCCCAAAAAGGTTTTCGCATACCCTTGCAAAAGGGCGTTTTGCCCCATACCCTGGGTAATACGCCCACACCCATGTGCAAAGCGCCCCCACCCCATCTATCAACAGAAAATGATGAACATGGCAGAACTTGATGTCATTCTGACGTCATTTGTGGTCAACCTATCATAGCCTTTGGAATAAAAATTTTGTTGCAATGTGTAAAATGGATGCCCGGAGGAGTCCTGAAAGTTTGGTGACGATATCTGCAGTCGTTTAGGATATATCAGCAAAAAAGGACAGGGAGAGGCCTTTTCGGCCCCGACCTACAGGGCGCTACCCTGCACTCTCACCACCGTGCAAAACGCCCCCCTTTCAGAAAACTGGGGGCGTCTTGCCCCATGCATTGAGTAGGCGTCTTGCCCCATCCACTCCATTTCCGGTCAACAAAATATTGACAAAAAACGCGCCACTAACGCCGCAGCATAATATATTCAACAGAATGACAATAAAACGCAGTTTTGAGTGATGTGCACAATAGCAAGGTTTGTGATATAAAGAGGGCATCAAAATATTAGGAATCTTCTGTAAAAACAACAAAAACAACACCCAAAACCAACATCAGCACCTACCCACGCTGCTCCTCAAGACTCAGAACCGGAAATAGAGACCTACGTAAACAAGCAGCTGACTGTTCTGAAAGACAGGATAAAACACCTATCCGTCGATAAGAAATACGATTTATTTGGGGGAGGCGTTTAACCCAGGGGTGCGTTTTCCCCACAGTTACCCTATACCAGCATGACGAGCATTCTGGGACATTTTGATTTCATGCAGACACGATGTGAAGGAACGTCCATCGTGTATTTTTTACTTGTGCTTGAAGCTACCCCCTCTCTCACCGACACGAATCAGCCCGCCTGAGCACGTGTTGAACAGCACCGTGGACTCCTAGACCCTTTAGGCGGACTGAAAAGGCTCCTGCCTCCTATCATCCATTTTTAGCTCTGCCAGAGATTTCCACTGTTTTCTTGTTATATCTGCCATACCTGGATCCAAAACTAGAAGTCTTGAAAGTGCAGGTCGAGGATTTTGGTACCTACTGGCGGCCCTAGTGGTGTCTGATTCGCTGTTTTTGTTTCTCCCTGAAGAAGGATTCTTCAGAGGCTGCACATACGCCAGATGGACCGTTTGAAGGCTAGGTATTTATGACTATAAGCTTGTTTGTGCATTATCTAACGTCTTTCCGAGGTATCTCCTTGATGATCGTATGCTTCGAACTGCCTCAATGCTTCAAAATCATCGTTTTGTGTCGTTCCTTACTGAACGGCGATGGACCATGCGTGCCCGATTGGTGGGACATTTTCAGGTTCCATTGGGGCCGAGGCCTTCGGCTAAAAGGGACAAATCATGACACCATGCAAAATGTCCCAGATTTATCTATCACGTGCATTGCTTTTTTGCACACGATTTTTCGATTTAGGCACCTCCATTGACGTTTACTTTTTAACAGTTAAAAAATCACTAATATCTAGTGTCTCATGGTCCTGTCATGGAGATGGGAGCAGCTTTGCCAAATTATTCACCAATTGGCCACTCTTCCTGGCCGCCATTTCAATGCGATTTCTTCCCCGGGCCAAATGGTGGGCGAATGCCCGTTCTCGGACAATCGGCAACACTGCCAGCAGCCGTATGCTTATCCCACCAGTGCGGGACTGTGCAGGCAGATGTCCCAACTGACCAGCAATAACACGCTGTGTTATTTTGGCCTGAAGCATGTCGACTATCTGGTTCAGCTCCCCGAGATTGAAATTTATTACCACCTTTTGCCTTCATTTTGCGACGCAGCCATTCGGGGCAGGGGGGGGCAATCTATCTGTGTATAACTGGTAGTAGCTCGGTGACCTATGACCCGAGATTCGGTCGCGACCTCATGTTCCGCGGCCAAGGACCGTGCAATGCAGAGGTGCAGCCAAAATATTTATCCCTTAGGAGTTAGGGGTAGAACCGATGAGAAACCGGATAAGTGTTGTCCTAGGTAGAGGACAACATTTTTGCTTGACCCTGCATAAGACCACCCTGCAGTTTCCCTTCAACCGGCTTTGATCCAGCGGAAATAGTCACGCGTTAGCACCCGCGCCAGGCCGGTCCTCGGTGCCAACCGCTCCGGACCGGTGGGTGTCTGAACACCCTTCTCCTTCTAACTCGGCTCCTGGGCCACGTAGCGACACGCGGAAAGCAGCATTCGAAAGAGCTTCGAAAATCAAGACAAAAACAGTCATTTTTAAGTCTGGTCAAAGGTTGGTCATATCAGGTTGGTCAGGGTCAGGGTTCAAGGCGGTCAAATTCAGTCGGTGTAGCTATGACGAACATTCAAGTTTTTCTGAGGTTAGGTTACTTGAAGTGACGTAGTGACCTGATCTTTAGCGACCTGGGTTTGAAATTTTCATAACATGTGCGGAAAAGATTCATTGACAGGTGTGCCAAATACGGCCACCGATTTTCATATGTCCGCAAAAGATCGCAGGGGGTGTCCGAACACCGCAGCCCCGTCATGGGTTAGCCCTCGCCGGCACAGGGTTGATGCAACCCCCCCCCTAAGGTTGTTCGCGAATAACTCGCGTAAAAAGCGGCCGATCGCGACGAAACTTTCAGTACCATCGCAATTCGCATTGATCAATTTTACACATACCCTGAAAATTTCATGACCTTGATCCAAATGACCTTTGACCTGTGACCTCTTTTCCGAGACCATGTTTGGCCGGAATCGCGATTTGGCGTATGTCGGCTCGCATTAGCCGCGCGTTTGCAAGCTTTTCGTGGTTTCAAACGTTCAAACATGTGATTTGATGTTGCTCCCATACATTAGGGTGGGTTTTAAGGTCACCTGAAGCCCGGCTGAAGGTCAGGTCAGGTCATTTACCTTTGGTGACCTCGGGTGACCTCGGTTCACTTTTTCGAGTTCTAGGCTAGTTTTTGGAGCTGAATTCGAATTTAGCAACCATTTGAACATTTACGAAGTAGTTTTGGTGCCTTCGTAACATGTTACGAAGCTGTCAGAGGCGGTTGCCACGTATTACGAATAGCCGTCACAACCCCTACCGGTTGACCTGACCTGACCTGACCCGATCTGGTCTAAATGCTTAAAGACATCATCTCTGATCAAAACTTACACGATATTCGTGATCAGCACCCCGGAAAACCACACAGCAGCCTTTCTAACAGGTACCGATTTTCCCGGGTTTCGGGTCATTGACCTGACCTGGAAGGTCACCCGATGACCTAAGACCTTAAAATTGGGTATCATCGGCTTCCTCTCGTGACGGGCAACACGCTCGTTTTCTCCGCGAAGCTCTAGCTTGATCAGGGGCCAAACGCGAGGGGGGTCGTACCAACCCCCCCCCCCCTTGTGCCATCGAAGGACACAAAATGGCCTGTGCCGGCGAGGGTTAAAAAAGGCGCCGCTACTTGATGTTTGGGCAGCGCAAAGGTTGATATCACAGATTGGTGTTTGCAAGGGCGCAGTCAGGTTCGGTCCTCCCCCCCCTCCCCGGCCTTGGCGGTCAATGATACGTGGTTTTTATTTTTTACATTTTTTATAAATTTATTTTTTGCAGCTTTACGAAATAAAGTGGCCGAAATCCGGGGAGAAAATAGGATTTGGGGGTAGGTTAGGTTCCGCGGGCCCTATCCCAGCGAAAAACGTAATGGTCATTTGCCCCCCCCCCTTCAGATGACCCTGGATCCGCCCTTGAATTGAATGATACCGTTTAGGATGACATCTTCCCGCCTATCGCCATATTTCAGCGTTTTATGTATGTACCATCGCCAAAGTGGATACGGGTATCGATAGAAAAAAGATCAGGCTGTCGTGTGGTACACTCGGTTTTTACGTATCTCGACTAATAAGTTCATAAATCGACTTAGTGTTGCCCTCGAAATCGGTTTCTCCCATAGGTTTAGCACTAGCGAAGGGAAAATAAAAAACCTTCACGCTCTGCCTACGTCACCAGAGCTGAAGCTACCAATGCCCTTGACTGGGGCCGATTTTCACAGCCCAAGGTTGGGAAGAGATTTACCACATGCCGACCGGCGCAACAGTTAAACGACATGGAATGGACAGGAGCTTCGATTAGCATTGCCACGTGTGTAACCAAAAGTCAAGGATTTTGCCGGATGAATATCCGGAGATCCGGAGGATGCGGATGAATTTCTTTTCACGTGGGTTTACATTTTCATATATTATCTTAAAGGGATTATCAGGGTTTAAAAATTGAAAGGAATCGGCATAAATTTCCAATCAATGAACTCCCCAGACTCTGCCGATTCTAAATATATGCATAAAATGTAAATCGGTACCAAAATTTGCGAGATATAGCCGTTTCAAAATTGACAAAATTGTACTTACTCACGCAAAACAAGTACTTGGGCGGCCAAGTTGGCCCATCACTAAAATGTAAACAAAGAGCAGCCTTGGGAAATTTCGCCAAGGCCGCCGCACCGCACTGTCGATTTCCACAAGACGGGCCTTGTCTGTTTTGTTTTTGTCTGTTGTTTTTAGGGCCTTGCAGCAAGATTTCAGTGCTTGGCATTGAATTTGGATATGAACAAATTGAAGATTTGCTTTTCAATAAGACAGCAAGAGTTATCAACATTGCCAAAGTTATTATTTTGATTTGGGTGTGATTTGAATAGCTTGAGCTTGTTTGCTGATCATCAAATCTTGATTAATATCATTTAAATGTCAACAATTTTCAAGGGTAAATTTGAGTGTTTTATTTCAATAAATTGAAATGTAAGTGCATCAGGCACATGAGCTAAGTTTCAATCTGATTATTTTGTCAAGAGTGGTCAATCTAATGTAACGTCTTGCGAGAAAGCTTACCTAAGTGACTGAAGAAAGCGCTACCTACAGTTTTTCAAGATCTATGTTGATCTGTTTTTTTTGAACAACAGGTTGTACAACATGATGTTGTGACATGACCTCTGTGTCCTGTACGTCTCCCCTGCTGCTGCAGCAGAGCCCCGGCTTCAACTATGGGTTCAACTATGGGTGGGCTCTCCGTGAACGTCTTGGTGCGTTTCTACATATTGCTGCTGTGAAAGGACGGTACATGAAAAATATGTAACTTGTATGTTTTTTATTGCCCTAGTACCTACTTAATGTATATTTTTGTTGTTTATGAGTGATAAATGAATATATTTTGAGGAAAATTGAGGCATTTCAGTTTTAGTTTGTGGAACAGAACAGAAGAAGCTGCTGAGTGCGGATCATGCTTCAATTGAGAGAATCATCCTCAGTTATCTACATATAGGCATGCTTTGTAAGCTCCTTGCATTTTGCCAGCTTCTACTTGCTAGTCAAAGTTGTAAGAAGGGTTAGGGAGAACAATTGGTACACATGCCACCATGTGCAATCACCAAACGAATGAATGTGAGGGCCAAGTCCTTCACACAGCATGGATGCTTATAGGTACTGCACTAATGTATAATGTTCATTATGTTCATATTAGCAACTCACCCAGGCAGCCTGCCTTGTGGTATTTCTGAGTTTAAGATTTTGTAAGACTCACACTAATCATAAGGTAAATTATATTGATATGTATGGATGAACAATGTGCAAAGGGGTCGCACGTGCCTGCTCAGTGCTCAGCCATGGATGCACGTGCCTTCTCAACAATGGGCGTGCTTGCAGACATCTCCATGGACGAACAATGTGCAAAGGGGGGGGGGGGGCGTGCCTCCGCGGCCGCCTGTTGGCTCAGCCGCTGCTGCTGCTTGGCGCCGCTGCTGAGCGCTGCCGGAGACGCCGCTCGCTGCCGGAGCTGCCGGAACAGTCACCGGAGCTGCCGCCCGCTGCCGGAGCTGCGGGAGCCGGGCCCGCCGCTCATCTGTCAGGACCGCCGACGGCAGCACGCCCGTCTGTCAGGGTCTGTCAGTGCCGGCAGTGGACGCGCGCGGGTGCGGGCCGGGTACGGACGCGCGCGGGTGCGCGCCAGGTACGGGTGCGCGCCGGCTATGGACGCGCGCGCGCTTGCGTGCCGACGATGGGCGCGCGCGCGTGTATGCCGACCATGGCTGCCGCCCGCTGCCGGAGCTGCGGGAGCCGGGCCCGCCGCTCATCTGTCAGGACCGCCGACGGCAGCACGCCCGTCTGTCAGGGTCTGTCAGTGCCGGCAGTGGACGCGCGCGGGTGCGGGCCGGGTACGGACGCGCGCGGGTGCGCGCCGGTACGTGCCGGGTACGAACTCGCTTGGGTGCGCCCCGGCTGTGGACGCGCGCGGGTGCGCGCCGGGTACGGACGCGGCGTGCTCGCCGGGTAAGGACGCGGCGCGCGCTTGCGTGCCGACGATGGGCGCGCGCGCGTGCATGCCGGCCATGGCCGCGCGCGTGCGCCCCAGCCATGGACGCGCGCTAATGCGCGCCGGCGATGGGCACGCACGTGCCTGCTCGGCAATGGATGAGCGACGAGCGTGCCTTCTCGGAAATGAGTATACATGCAGACATTTCATGGATGAACGCTTTCAATATGTTCAATGTGTTGAGACGGATCTGAGTAAACTGGAGAGAAACTAGGATAGTTTTAGTCCTGCTCAACTAGTTCTGCCAATAAGTAAAAACACCACCTTGCTGCCAACTGCTTACCAAATACCGCATCTGTTGTACCCTTGCATGATGCATATGTACATACAGAAAAAAATACAGTCTGTTGAAATCTGAAAACATACACTGCTGAGCACTGTGGATGAATCTGTATGAACCCTGTGGCTCCGCGAAACCTTCTGGCCCAGGTTATAATTGACAGTGAATTAGGAATCAATCCTTGCGAAGAGAAAATAGATCATTGTGCTTTAGATGAGCATAATGAAGAAGCGTTCCTGAAGTTGAGTTAGTGACTTTCCATCATCCATGCCAGATGGCCAAAACACACCATTTCAATACTGTCCCAAAAATATATTTCAAAACACTTATTGCATGGCTATACACACCAGCTTACTCAGTCACCACACTCAAACCAAGGCCATATAAGGGTAGTAGTATAGCAGGCGTCACACTTGTTTTTTTGCAACCATGGACGAACGAAGAGAGGCGCTGTAGGTTAGGTTTGGTTTGGTAAGGTTTGGTGAGAAAGCATCTCTGGGTATAGCGCATCTCCTTGGTTGCAAAAAGAAGTGTGACGCCTGCTTTATGACTACCCATATAAGTAGACTCAAACACAGTCTACTGATACAAACGTCACTGGTCTCAAGTCTGCGCTCAATGCACCAGATGTACACTACTCACAATACGTCAGGACTCAAGGTCAGCCACCAATTTTCTACATCAAAATTCACATCAGGTTTTCAAAGTAACAATGTATGTGCCACTTCGGTACTTTGTGCTACAAACACAGAATAAATGATATCAGTCAGCAATGCATTGCTCATTGTCAGCCAAAGTCTGCAAAGTCAGTCCGCAGGCTTTGCAAGTAAGTGCAAAGTCTGCGGAGATCAGTTGCTTTACACACCACCAATATCATGCTGCAATGTGCTCAAAACATGCCTATACACCAACAACAAAGCACAACCATGAAGCACCACTGATAACACTTAACCTCAAAGCACACAACATGATAATTTATTTATTTTGAGTACCTACAGAAACAGAATGTCTCAAGGCCACTCGTGCTCACTCCGAAATCTGCCAGTCGCTCAGCCTTGAATATTGACATTATTTCATCTGAAATCTATTTTCTTCACTTGATCAAAGTTGATCTGCGTCATACATCTTACAACGGATGTCTCGAATTATTGGTAACGTTCAGCACTTAGCATTAAAAATGATAGGTAACTTTGATTCAACACTAGTTCCATCCAAGCTTCTTCATTGCTTGAGCTATATCACTTTCAAGTTTAATTACTTGAACTAAGACATTCTTGAATTACACTCGGGATGAGCTTAGTTTGAACGCACACAACACAATTTTTTAATTTGAATTATTTTGATAACCCACAGGATATCTAGAATGAGAAGCTGAGAAGAATGAGAAGAAGGTTGTGTTCGTTGTGTTACGGACCTATGCTATATTTCCCTATTTTGTCTTGGGAAAATATAATGGAGCATGTAATCCATTATATTTTCCCTAGATCCATTATATTTTCCCTAGATCCATTATATTTTCCCTAGAAATATTTAGAAAAGTCTCCGCTAGTGTAAACCCTATGGGCGTTTAGAGATGGACCACCAAGTACTCGCAAGTTTACGCGGCTGGCAGCCGCGAAAACTTTGGAGGCCCACCATTGGAAAATTAGGCAATTTTGAGACGAATGACGTTGGATTGGGGCTTCAGTCACCTTCTTCTACACGTTTCACTAAGTAAGTCCGAAATTTTGGAAAAAACCCTGATAATACCTTTAACATTTCATACATTTTTTCTTAACAATCGTCGAATGACTCAAGGCCATATATAGGGAATGACTCGTCTTTATGGGCCAAGTTGTGACTGTGACTTTGAAATGGTAACCGTATATTTTATTGGAAACTTTTAGCACACATTGTTACGGGAGCATTTATGCATATTCACTGCATTAGAGTTTTAACATTGGTCTAAAATTAAATGAAATTCGATGAAATTCGTCTAAAATTTGATGAAGATGAGGAAGTGCGAGCACTCGCGCTCTACTTTCAGGGTCCCAGGATTATATATGGCCTTGGTCCCAGGGCGTATCGGTTCCTACAAAAACGGTACGTCCTTCCCCATCCTCGAACTCTGCGGAGGAAGATGGAAAAAATACAGATGCGACCTGGCTTTCATGACGCTATCTTGGCTCTCATGAAAGAGAAGTTCGCCGGAGCAAGTGCCAAGGACAAGCTGTGCATCATTTCGTTCGACGAAATGCAGCTGAAACCAAGGTTGGCCTACCAGCGGGGTGATGACGTCATCGAGGGCTTCACTGATCATGGCTCTCTCTGCCGCGCCAATGCCTGCGCCGACCACGCCTTGGTCATGATAGTGCAGGGCGTCAGTGTCACCAAACGCTGGAAACAGCCCATCGGTTTCTTTCTGAGTTCCGGAACGACCAAGGCCGTTGTGCAGCAGCAGCTGTTAACACAGTGTGTCCAACGTGTAACAACAACAGCGGGATTCACTGTGCTAGCTACAACTTGTGACATGTCAAAGAACAACCAGGCGACCTACAGACTGCTCGGAGCTGCGGAAACCGGCTTGTTCACCGTGGACGGGCACGAGGTTGCTGCTCTGTATGACGTGCCTCACATCTTCAAATGCAGACGAAATGCATTAATGAAATACGATATTGAAGTAGACGGTGAAGTAGCCTCTTGGAGTCATTTAGAAACACTACGCACTCGAATGCGCTTCTTTCCCACGGGCTGCTCCAAAACTAAGCCAGAAACACATCAGGCCAAACAGCTTTGAAAAATGAAAGTCAGCTATGCCCTACAGGTGATGAGCCGGACAGTAGCAGCAGCAATCACATTGCATGCGAGTCGACCCACGGCAAGCTCCCGCGCACTGCACTCCAGACTGCTACTCTCCTGCTGCGCCTCAACGACCTGCTCGATGTGCTAAACTCTTCCGCCCGGTTCGACCCCTGCTCAAAGCGGCGCGCGATATCCAGCCTCCATCCAGCAACGGCGGGAGAACACATGCAGTTGCTTCAGGAGAGCGACGCCTGGCTGCAGCGGTGGACGGTCGGTGGCGGCGCCAGCATCGACTCCATTCGAGGACTGCGACAAACGATAAAAGGCGTGGTGAAAATCTGGGACTTTTGTCAGGCTGCTGGGTGCCCGTTCCTGTGCACTCGCCGCTTAAACCAAGATCCAAGCTAATGGAAATGAAAGAGTTTATCTCGGCAAAAATATATATTAGGCACATACACGGTGCCTGTGTACCTACTTATAATGAAGAAACATTATGACAACGTTTGAAACGTTTAACACAACCCCTCCTCTAAATGCATTTATGAAACGTGAGTGGGCCAATAAAGGCAACTAGTTTTAACTGTAACAAAAAAAGCACTTCTGGGCACGTAAATGTGGTAAATGTGGTAAAATGTGGTAAAATTCACCACCCCATATCGCCTCTACCGGAAACCCGTTTTAACCCCCGAAGGACATTGGCAATAGAGCAGGATCGTTCATGTTTATCAAAACAGCCGGCAACTTTCTATCGCAGCGAAAGGTTGGCTAGGACGAGAGTCATTGCTTTCACTGACTATGACAAACCTACTCGAACGGATTTTCACCTAGGAAGTTACCAAACGAATGTTGAAAAATACATCAGCACCATGAAAAAAAACCTTACCCACCATGCTCAGCAACGCCGCCTCCCGCCGGCGTCCACCGGAAAAGGGCGGCAAACGAGCGAAGCTTAAATTGTCAGAAGTGATTCCAGACAGCAACACCGGATTAGAATAAAATGCAGTTGCACCTTCTCATATTGCCCCGGTACCCCGTTATGCCCCACCTTCCCCTATTACTATGAACGTCAAACCCCTTGAGACCCCACTTTTTTGCGATAATTTTTAAATGCGTCAACTTTCGTTGACAATATTCTGGCAATGTATGTTTCAGAACCTGCCGAAACTTTTATTACTAAGGTATTTTGACGCCAAACGATTATGGAAGGTACTTCTCATTCACTCGTAATGCTAAGGTCAATTCAGGCCCGGGGAGAGGCTTGCGCTCGGCCACGCTCGAGCCCCGCCACCAGCGCCATCTGCTCTAAATGCCATCTACCAGCGCCCGCTACCGCTACCAGCTACCGCCCACCATCAAGCCTGAATGGAGCGAGAGACGCGAGCAAGGCCCTATATACCAGGTAGGGTCGTCCGGCGATTCTACCTTTTCGTGACGTCAGCTCGTGACGTCATTTGGAGTCAAGTCTCGAAGCCCCGTTCAATCCCCATGTAAATGAGCGATTTTCGAAGCACTGTAGAATGAAGTCTGCACAAGATATATCAAACCTAAGTATCTTATCTGAAA
The DNA here is from genome assembly GCF_019059575.1 of Amphibalanus amphitrite. NCBI lineage: Eukaryota > Metazoa > Arthropoda > Thecostraca > Balanomorpha > Balanidae > Amphibalanus > Amphibalanus amphitrite. The sequence goes on from NW_024881711.1 coordinate 628,369, forward strand.
GAGCAGACAATTTTCTACAAGTTATCTATTACGTGTTTTTCGCTAAATCTTTTGCTTTTTTCACAAAAGCGTAAAATGTCCCCCATGTCTCCGCAGCCTCCCTGCCGCCGGCCGCCACGCGGTCGCGGTAGTGTAGTGGTTAGCGTGCCCGCGCAATATTCCAGAGGTCCCGAGTTCGAATCTATGCGGTGCGGAACTTTAATTGCAATTCCAAGCTGAATATACGCACATCCATAATAAATTATTATTCGTATAGCTTAACTGTCACCAAGCTATCCATATAAATTGACTTCACCCAAAATATCGGCAAGATTCTATTAAAATATAAATTCAAATATGGCGGCTTGGACTGCCGCGTGCGGTAGGCTCCGCCCATAGCTCCGCCCACATGCGTGACGTCATTCGTGTTAGTGGACACACGCGGAGATAGGGGACGACATGGGCCTGGACGCGAGTGACCGGTCGCCGGGCAAGGAGCGCCGGAGGGGTAGGGCGGAGCTTAGCGCTGACGTCATTACGTGGCTCCGCCCCATGAGCGCGTAGCCTCTACCCAAACAGCAGATACGTTCCGTGAAATTTAACATTACGAGTGAATGAGAAGTACCTTTCATAATCGTTTGGCGTCAAAATACCTTAGTAATAAAAGTTTCGGCAGGTTCTGAAACACACATTGCCAGAATATTGTCAACGAGAGTTGACGCATTTACAAATTATCGCAAAAAAGTGGGGTCTCAAGGGGTTTGACGTCCATAGTAGTTATAGGTCTGGCAATGGTAACTACACTTTCATCCTCGTAAAGGAAGTAACCACAGCGAATCCGCACGACTAAATCATCAGGTCGCCAAAAACTCGGCAGTTACAGGAAATCTCGATCTTGCCCATTCCAAGATTACTAGAACATAGGTCCATTCCATGTCGTAGACTATATATTCCGTGGTGCCACTCCTGCTCGAAACATGATTTGGTGTTGAAACGAATGGCATCCATGAGCACCATTTTGGCTCAGTATTTGAATATTTGGCACATAAGTGAGACAAAAGTATTTAAAATAAGAACAACGTGTTGGTTTCATTAATGTGCTCTATTTTTATTCTTTTTTATAACATGGGACGTCTAATGCCGGGTTCACACCGGATTCCGGGCCGGCAAAATTCCGTCTGCCGGGCCGGAAAAATGGCCAATTCCGTGCCGGAAAATTGAAAACTGGTGTGAACCGGCAAATCTGGCAACTTCTTTTGACCGGTCCGGCAGGCCGGAGAGCCAGATTTTCCGGTCCGGCAAGAAGTTGAAATCATCTCAACTTTTGCCTCGCCGGATAGCCACCGTTTGTGATATGAAATTAAGGCACGAGAGAAATAACGTTATGTTTCAGCGCCACAGGCCCAATTTAGCCAACGGTGCCCTAATAGTCTCGCGATTTTTCACGAGAATATAAAATTCAAGCGTAAATTTGACGGCGTTTCATTTTTATTTCAAAACATTTGCACCATTTGCATCTCAAACGGAGTGATAGCTACACTTCTGTTTTTGTATTTCACATGACTCATGGCCTTTTCAAATTATAAATTAATTTCATTGGTTGGAAAATATCCATGACTTTATAATAAAAAAGATAAATATTATAAGGAAGCGGTGAAAAGGGCGAATTTGTTGAACAACATTGCGGACGCGCTGGTTGTAGAAGGAGCGGAGCCAGTATCTGCAGAAGAGATTAGCAAGCGCTGGAGCCGGCCGTGCAGGACAGGTAGCACAATGTACGTATTGCTAACTTCCGTCGTCTACGAACTGGAGCCAGCAGAGCATATTCTGAAATCTACATTCTACAAGACGCGCTGACAACACTTCTCTGCCCTCGATGCCCTCCTACACAAGCACATAGCAGCTCGGGAGGGTGGAGGCAGTTTTGCCATTCAATCGCAAGTAGAAGATTCATGAACTGCGATGGTAGGTACTGAATGCCAAGTATATTCTCCCGCGCCCTGCTGGGGGTGGGGGGGGGGGGGGGTATTTGAACCCTCCCTGTGGTTTTTCGCGAATATCTAAAAAAAAACAGTGGCTGTTTTTGGCACACCTTATCATGCACCTTTTCTGCACATGTTGTAAAAATTGTAGACCAAGGTCACTTAAGGTCAGGCCACCAGGTCACTTCAAGTGACCTCACCTCATACAAAGTTGCAACGTCTTCCATAGCTACATCTAGCGACCGACCTCTTTGAAACTCTCAGCAATTGATAAGGGCAACAAAATGTACACAATTTAAATAAATAACTATCTCGGAATTTTGATCTCGGTGACCTAAGGTCAGGTCAATTTTGTGACCTCCCCATTATAAGTCAATGGGAGAAAATTGATGCCACGTTATGCGTTGTCTTGTTGTAAATCGTCCACATTCGACCTGAAAATCGGTGAAATTCGGCTTTCCATGACCTCTGGTGACCTGACCTTTGATTTGACCAAAAAGTGACTGAATTAATTTCGTCATTATTTTTGACACTCTTTCGAACGCCGCCTTCCCCGTATCGCTACGTGGCCAAGGAGCCGAGTTAGAAGGGGGGGGGGTGTTAAACACCCCCCAGCTAGGCGTGGAAATTTAGTATTCCCCAGCGGGGCGCGGGTTATGGCGGTAGAGTTCAGTGACAGTCAGATGACCGATTTTGAGACCCAGCCATCTACATCAGCAAGCGTAATATCAAGCTCGCCGTCTCTAATGCGCCCTGCCCAGCCCGTCAAAGCGCGATTGAAAGAAATAGTGTCTTTTTGTCGATGCCTAGCCCGCATGCTGTAAACGTTAAATTGTATTAATGTTACTAATATACCTACCAGTGAAGGATGGATGATTTTCGGTTGGATGGACTGCATCAGGGACTTGTAAAGCCATTACACAAGTATGTTCGATTTCAAAATAAATCGCGAGATTGCTTGGTACCTAGGCTTATCGTACTTAGAATGACATTTCCGGCTCGACTTTCCGGTTTTCCGGTTCTAGCGACTTCATTGACATCTAGCGACAATTTCAACATTTTGGTGCCGGCCCGGCAGACGGAATTTTTCCGGACCGGAAAACCGGTGTGAACCCGGCTTAACCCAACCATCACTATCGTTTGACATCGGCAAAAAAGCAAAAACGTCTTGCTTAATTCAACTCAAGATTGACAGCTTGAAAATGATGGTATAGTGTTATAATTTGGCATACCAATGCGCAAAGAAATGACGCAAACTTGTTGAAAATTTTGGCTCGTTATTTGCACTCGGATTTGATATATAGGCCTCCAAAGTTCGGAACGTTTTTTTTCTGGGCCACCCGGTATATGCCTGCTTTGTCGTATCATCAGAGAGCATCATCGATTAAAACACTGAAATAAATTCATAAAATGAAGATATTTGCTGTAAAAGAAATTAGGTGCAGATTTGGTCAAATTAGGTGCGTTCGCCGGATAGCCCGTCGTGAAAACGGCTATTATACCTAAATTATATCTTACTTAATAAATTATAAGTTGTCTGCGTGTCCGTCAGCCGTATGTGTCTTCTTGCGCCGGAACGGCGCCGCGTAGCGACGTGAAATTTATTGACCACAAACTTTGGGTGGGGCGGACCATCGTATCAAAAGATGGGCGCGATCGGACCACGGGTGCGGCGTAAGCGCGTGCATCTCTGCCCCAGGCTGGTCGCGGCCGGCTCTGAGCAGAGAGCACGCGCTTTAGGCTCAGTTGTTCGCTTAACCCTCGCCCCGTTGGGGGGGGGCCATTTTGCCCCCCCCCTGTGGTTTTTCCTGAATAGCAAGAAAACGGCGGCGCGCAGCGCCGCCAAATTTTCAGTACCTTCCCGGGCATCAATTTGACACCTTCACACCAAATTTCAAGTCTTAGGTCACCTTAGGTCAGGAGTTATTGAGGTCAAACTGAGGTCATGTTCGAGCAAAAATGAGCAAAAAACATGCAATCTTGAAACGCTCACCAAATCTACAGTTATCAAGCAATTTCAAAGTTCTTTATATGGTCTAGTAGACAAAAAGCGGCGCTACAAAACTGCTATCTCGGATTTTCAAAATTTTTGGTTTTTGACCAAAATAAATTCAAAAAATTGATTTTTTTAGAAAAACATTGAAAAAATCCAAAAATTTTCCGAATTTCGAAAAAACCGGAATATATGTTATAGTCCCAGCGCTCTGCTATATACATACCAAATTTCAGATCGATATCTCGTTTTTTGGCCAAGTTATAGCGAAAAAACTGTTCAAAAATGATGACGTCAAATTTTTGAACTCAATTTTTAGCAATTCTAGACCACGTACGGCAAAACAAAGACCACCATTGAACTCCCCGTGACGAGCTGCATCGATTCGATACCCATTTTATGCAAAAATATTAACTTTGAAATTTGACCTAATTTGACCTGACCTTGACCTGACCTTGACCTGACCTTGATCAAAACGTGATCTAAAATGGCCCCAAAGGCTGCCTGACCCATATAATCGCATTTGTCATGTAAAATGGACCATAAAACATGTATCACACGACACTTTCATATTGTGACCCCCCGTGACCTGACCTCTGTGACCTGACCTGGTATCAGTGACCTCAAATAGCAAAATATGTGTTTGAAGAACATTTCCCCATCGATGATTTTCAATGAAATGCATTTTACTCGATATTACAACGCATTTCTTGAAGTGCCTGTAAACGGTGAAAATTGGACCTTTGACCTGACCTGTGACGTCATCGGTTTGACCTAGGTCAATAAAATTGGGTCACAAGGTAGTTCCCCGTTGGGGCTATCCAACGCCGTTTACCGCTTGTCGCTTTGTTGCGTGGTTCTCGAGATCTTAGGGGGGGGGGCCAAAATGCCCCCCCCAACCGGGCGCGTTGCTCGGCAGAGCCCAACGGGGCGCGGGTTAAAAAACTGAGTGAAAAGCATCAGAACCGGGAGGTCGTTGACCTTTGACAACGAAGGCCGACACAAGGCACCGCTCGCCAAGAAGATTCGCCAGTAAATACAATTAATTTGTTTTTGCAATATCTCAGCCGTTTCTGGGCCGATTTAGCTGAAACTTGGACTGCCGGTGGTAGTGTAGTGTAGGGTAGGGTAGGGTAGGGTAGAGTAGGGTAGGGACTAGGAGTAGGGTTGGGTAGGGTAGGGGTAGGGGTAGGGTAGGGGTAGTGTAGGGTAGGGTAGGGTACGGTAGTGTAGGGGTAGGGGTAGGGTAGGGTAGGGAAGGTTAGGGTAGTGTAGGGGTAGGGTAGGGTAGGGTAGGGTAAGGGTAGGGTAGTGTAAGAGTAGGGTAGGGTAGGGTAGGGACTAGGGGTAGGGTTGGGTAGGGACTAGGGGTAGGGTTGGGTAGGGTAGGGTAGGGTAGGGTAGGGGTAGGGTAGGGATAGGGTATGGTATGGTAGGGTAGGGTAGGTTAGTGTAGGGTAGTGTAGGGGTAGGGTAGGGCAGGGTAGGGTAGGGGTAGGGTAAGGTAGTGTAGGGTAGGGTAGGGTAGGGTAGGGTAGGGCAGGGAAGGGTACGGGTAGGGTACGGGTAGTGTAGGGTAGGGTAGGGTAGGGTTGAATTGAGTAACATCCTAACTTACAAAGGGCTCGAGCAACTCGCATGCATCACCATCATGCTTTACAGTTCAATTAAAAGCAGTTACCCAGTTCTACACAAATAACCAATAAAAATGCAAGTTTCTACACCCAAACTAATGCATCCGTTAATCATACATATCAAAACATACAGTTATCGCGTAAACCTGTACCTCTAGTTGTTAATAGGTATTGTGTTAATACAGGGTGACACAAAAAAGTGGTCATCACCAAAATTCGAATAACTTCGGAAGTTTTATTCAGATCATCACCAAACTTCGGCCACTTTAGGTCACACCTATGTAGCAGACATCCACCAAGTTTCAAGTCTTCACTACGAATACTTTTAGTACAGTGTGTGTTTTACGGACGCTCCACAATGTGCTCCAGGTGAGCGCCCCGGCGCTGCAGGGCGTAGGCACACCTGCATCCGGCGGGCAAAGTTGCCGATAACCCGATAAGAATAACGTTTCAGGGGTAGCACACCCCCTGAGCACTGTCTCCAGAGGCCATTGCACTCTGTAAAGTGCACAGCCATCGGGTTATCGACAACTTTGCCCGCCGGATGCAAGTGTGCCTACGCCCTGCAGCGCCGTGGCGCTCACCTGGAGCACATTGTGGAGCGTCAGTAAAACACACACTGTACTAAAAGTATTCGTAGTGAAGACTTGAAACTTGGTGGATGTATGCTACATAGGTGTGACCTTAAGTGGCCGAAGTTTGGTGATGATCTGAATTATAAAACTTCCGAAGTTATTCGAAATTTGGTGATGACCGTTTTTTTTGTGTCACCCTGTATTATAGTAATACTATGCTCTTATTTATAGTCACCGTGATTATATTTTGTGTTTTTCATTATTGGGCGGCGTTGAGTATGAAAGATGAAATTCCCTACTTCCCCCTTATTTAGGGTTTGGAATGTGAAAAAGCTGAGGATGAAGATGGTGAAGCGCCAGAAGTTAGAGTAAAGATATGGACTATGGAGTCCAGCAGGAGTGAGGACGCCGTGAGGAAAACTGAAAATTGGGTGAAACGCTGAATCAAACGCGTCTTGGATCCCAGCTGGGACAATATCAAATGTTTCATTGTGGCTCGTTAAGATGCTTCGCGCATTTAAAGTGTCCGCTTTTTTGCGTGCAAATTATGTAGTAATAATGAGTACTCTGGCCATGTTCTGCAGCAATAAATACATTGGCATTGGAACGATACCTACCCTTGTTTAGTTGAATTACGTTGACAGCAAACGTAAGTGAACACGCAGTCACTTAATTTTGCTTACTTTTGCTGTTGCTGTTAGTGAACACACAATCCGTAGGGGAAGTGGGGTAAGACGGGCACCTTAACTTTGGAGCCATTTTTCAGCCGGTTAGAAACATCATAGAAACGGGAAACTGAGTGAAAACCTTTTTTAGACATTTTACTTCCATTTGCCAGAAGATAAGACTTAGACCTGCTTCAACAAATAAACTGCAGCTACTTTTGCAAAACCTTGCAAAACCCCGTCTTACCCCACCCCAGGGGGTACGACGGTTACCTGGGTAGGGCAAGACAGCCAGCTTCTTTCACCGACCAGCACAGCTCGCAACAAATGCCCGAGATTAGCCGCATTGATACAGTCGCTCGTTGGTCTCAAGTGCTTCGGAAATGGCAGTATACGAGTTTCGTGCAGAAGGCGTATGCTCGTATATAGGCCCCAGTTCAGAAGCCATGTAGAACCGTTTTTCTTATTCATTATTCGAGAATAAACTGTGCCGAAGGAATATTGCTAACATGTCTCTGAGTATCGGAATCGAACATATTCTTATTAGAAATGCTTCTTTTTTTCCTACAGCAGCAAAAATATTTTCACCATTACAGATCCATTGGATTCATAGTTGCCCGTCTTACCTCAAACTCAATGTCAGAAGTTCAGTACGATTTTTCGCTGTGGACGATTTGATGCAGACAAAGCAAATCCGCGGTAAATGAACACTGGTGGTATATGAGTGTATCACGACTCACGAGTGATTGCGAGTTTTTAACTCCATAGTGCTGCACACAAAAGCTTGCACAATACATTATGAATATTTTCAATGAAATGCGTGTTTTAAAGAAATCAAAATAAAAGATTATCGACTGAACACAAATTCACCAGACTTCAATGGTGGTGTGTAGTGGGAAAGCCAATTCTGGTCCCAATTTTTCTCGCTCGTGCGCTATTGGTTTGGTCTGCAGAAGGGGTGCCCGTCTTACCTACCCTGACCATCTTACCCCACTTTCTCCTAAATATCTTTTTTGGAATTGGTTCTTCCGCTCAGAATGTTCAGTAAAACTTTGTCTGGGAAAATAAAAAAGCCCTAGGTCCAACTCGTTTCCCAAATACCTTCAACAGACAACATTAGCCGAGGCGGGCCGAAACCATTTCCCAAAAGCACGTGCTAATGTTAAAGGGATATCTCGGCATCTGTTAAAATTTAAAAAGTAGCCCGTCCAGCCCGGAGCAGGGGAAAGAGGCGTGGAGGAGAAGGATTTGTCTGTCTTGAGGATGGAAAACAAGGAACTTACGATTTTTATCCTTAATCAATACGCCTTATGACTTGTCATTTTGAGCAGGAGCACCCGACGAGTCTGCGCTCCTGCACCTGCTATAGCCAGGCCGGACGGGCTTATCACGTGGCTCCGGCTGCCGACACGCCTGCGGCATCGCGGTCACGTGACGAACGCCGGCCCGGCCGCCAGCCAGCTCGTCATCGAGCGAGCCTATAGCAACGCCATGTTTGTAGTAGCCGCTCGCCATTACTTTTGCATGCCGAGGCATTCGTGTGCGGGCGGCGCGGCGGCCGGGCCGGTCGGAGGCGCGTGCCGCCCTTTCCTGAGCGCCGGAAGCCGGCCGCGAGTGCGGTGTGCGCGTGACCTGCTGACCTCCCTGAGGCCCGGCGGCCACCAAACACGAGTGTCGCGTGTGGCGTGTGCTGGCTCCCGGCGGGACGGGACGGACGGACGGCGCGCCGACTGACAGTCGGCGACCAACGGGCGTCGGCAGCGCACCGCCTCTGGGGACCGCGGCCGACAGCTGCCCTTCCCATCGCTCAGTCGCTCATCAGCCGCAGCCGCTCGGCCCGCTAGAATTGATCAAACTTAAGTCGGAGTTTGAGGCTCTCCAGCGAGCGGGCCGCGTGCGCATCACTACGCTTCGTCGAGAACGAGCGCTGATTGGCTGACGTCGGCACGCAGTTGACCCGACATGACCGGCGTCACTGCCGGCAGCGGCAGCAGTGGCCGCGCGGCCAGTGAGCACGCTGGCAGCCCGGTCGGCGGCCAGACTCGAGCCCAGACTGCCGAACGTCAGAAGCATACAGTCGTCGGGAAGCAGCAGTCGGCGTCTCGGCGAGACCCGCCACAAAAGCGGCAACAATCGCCGACGCCGACCGGGAGTGAGTCTCGGCGCGGGCTGTCGGCCATCAGGGAGCGGCCCGACTCGGCCGCTCAGCCGGACGCCGCTGCTCTGCCGGCCGACGGAGACGGAGCAGAGAGCTCCCCGCGCGACTCCGGCAACCACAGTCTGGCCGGAGAGGAGCCGGCCGACCTGCCAGAGTCCTCCGACTGCGCGCCCTCCGACGGCCAGCAGCCCTGCCGCGGCAAGGAGACGGGGCCGAGTCAGCGGGAGCACACCGAGGCAGAGCAGAGTCAGCGGGAGCACACCGAGGCAGAGCAGAGTCACCGGGAGCACAGCGAGGCAGAGCAGAGTCACCGGGAGCACACCGAGGCAGAGCAGAGTCACCGGGAGCACAGCAAGGCAGAGCAGAGTCACCGGGAGCACAGCAAGGCAGAGCACAGCGGCTCTGAGCGGAGCCACAGAGTACCCGAGCAGTCTCAGCACCCACAGACAGCCGCTGGCATAGAGCTTCGTGACTCAGAGCACGGCGAAAGCTGCATCGAGCACCTAGAACAAACAGAATTCAAAGCACATTTCAAAGACGAACAACAGAAGAGACCAGATCATCGGTCAGCACACAAAACATCAAAGCCAGGGAGCAGAGCATCCTCAAAACAGGGACAACGAGCTACATCAAAACCAACATCGCGATCATCATCGAAGCAAAGTCAAAGGACACTGCCAAAGGAAGATAACAGAACGTCTTCAAAGCAAAGTCGTAGGGCATCGTCGAAGGAAGACCTTCAAAGGAAAGAGACCAGGCCCTCTTCGAAGCAGTCTGAAGTGTTATCGCAGGGGGCGGAACATCACTCCTCAAACAGAGATCGACAGCCGTTCTACTGTGCACAAGAGCAGTTCAGCGACTCCGGCTCTGGGGACAGGCGGCCGCTCACAGAGCCGGATCCAGACCAGGCTGAAGACCGCGGGCCGTCGGTGCCGGACGCGGGCGCCACGGCCCTGTCGGGTGACATGGAGGTGCTGCGCGCGGCCGAGACTATAGCGCTGGAGAGCCGATCCGAGGCGGACCGCTCGCGCTCCATGTCGCTCGAGCAAGTCATTATCGAGAAGTACCACGAGGAGTCGGATGCGGAGGACAGCACGAGCCCGTACCGCAGCGCCGTAGAGGTGCCAGCTCTGCTGACGGATCTGGAGGAGCCGCAGCGCGCCTCCGACAGGCGCGCGGCACACAGCCAGCCCACACCAGCGCCGGCAGACACCAACAACCAGAAGCGCGCATTTCCAGCGCCGCAAATAAACCATCCGAAGCCGAGGGAGAACGGCCAAAGTAATGAAGGTTACGCCTCTTCCAATGCCATCCAGCACGGCCCACTACGGGCCGAGTCTAGAAAGACGACGGTCAAAGGCCAGCAGAACCGGAAGCCTTCTCAGCTACGGCGCTCCAGGCCAGTCGCTCGCAGTCACGAGGACCTGCGAGAGGAATTGGAGAACGGCGGCAGCGGCAAACCGGCCACTCTGCGCCTCCCGGAGGACACGGGCACCCTGCAGAAGAGCGCTTCGCTCGTGAACCTGCCGCGCAACCCGTCAGCCCTGGTGAGTGTGCTGGATGGTGACTGGGATGGCGCAGCTTGGGCTGCCTCTGGGACAATCACGTGTATAGCGTGATCGAGCGTATATGATAATCAGGCGGTTTTTGACAGGGATGTCCGGACTCCCGAGGCGCAGATTGCAGTAGTGGCGCTTTTTGGCGTAAGGCGGAGCCTGTCTGACGGCTTTGACCCATTTTCGGCGCGATATCTACACAGACTAACTCGCTATGCAAACATTCCAAGGGTGTTAGAAAGGGCTTCCGTCTGTCCGTAGCACGGAATCTGGCGGCGGTCGCCTGAGAGTGGCAATGTTACGGCACTAACGGTCAGAGACCAAACACGGCCGCATGTCACCGGCGTAATCCGACATCCTTGAGCTGCCGCGCTCAGATCGATCCGGAGCGATTAGGCGCGCCCCAGTTTACTTATCACCGAGATTTGCATTGAATATTAATGAACAGTCTGGGAGGCAATTTCTCTTCGTTAGCGTTTCTCTTCGTTCGTTAGCGGTATATTAAGAGGGTGGCCTCAATTCGTAGCTTCTCTGTGTGGACGTTGGATTATATTGATATTCTTGTCCTAGATGGACTCCAGTTGGGCATGCTTTACTTATGAACCTTATCGCGTTGTGCATACATTGTACGGTACACACCATGGTCGACACGGATCAACCGAGATCGATCGCCGCCCTGTTAAAACGCGCCTCGCCACACAGATATTTCGTACAGAATCCAATTAACTAGTAAAATTTTACTAAGTAGCTATTTATAATTTTCTTACCAGTTTAGCGTCTACGAATCATAGCACCAGTGAAACGCCTTTTGGGGCGACCAACGAAGCGAGCGAGAGGGTGGGCCTTGCACCTGCGAAGCAGTCTCGAATTTTCGAAATTTTGAAAATTTTGAAAGCTATATTTTTACAATCACAAAAAGTATATTTTTTCAAAAAGTTTTTGATTTTTCGTAAAAACCGGAATATATGTGATAGAACACACACTGATGAACTCCTCTAGCAAGTTTTACCCCAATATCTTCAAAAATAGCCATATTATTTGCATTATTGTCAAAATTTTACAATTATATACTGTAGATGCAGATGGCCCCCGGCCACTGCTCGCGCCACCATCGCCCGCATCTGCTCCCTGCCACCCCTCGGTCACCTGGCCACCTCAGAGACTTGGCCGTGGACAGATCTGTATTGGACCGCTCTGGATCCCGTCTTCGATCATTTGATTGTTACTGCAAACACATCCACACAATACGAGCTCGAGTCAAATACCAGTTGGCACGATGCAAAATGGGTCACAACACAGCTCGGGGTCCAAGAACTCTGTTTAACATTCTACAAGTAAGTAAATAAATCAAGCAATACACAGCAGACGTTGAGGTATCGAAATTCAAAGCAAAGATAGACAATGAGCATCTTTAGTGATAACATACCGGCTTATCCAGTCTCTGGCGCGCTGCCAAACGACCACGGCGACCGAACTCACGAGGCCACCAGGGCAGCCTCCACAAACAAGCTCCACAGCTTGTCCTCCCCGAATCGGGGGCAACCGAGCCACTGTCCCGGAGAATCGAACATATCAGCTCATATAAACCGGTTTTCACATTAAAGTTATACAACAAAACAAATATTCATCACATAAATTCAACTGAGTAGTTACCATATTAGATTCAGCAGTTACAAACCTCTAGAACCTCACTCACCGGTACCAAAATCCGGAGCACCCGCAACACATCCGCCTCCAATCATGGCGGGGAACGAAAAGACCGCCTTCCGCGCAGTCGGACTCGACATCAGAACCGGTCACGTGACTGCCAGCGCGGCATTCGAAATTCCGGAAAACACAATATCCGCTTACAACCAGCACAATCGGTGCCCTACGAGATAGTACAAATATTCCAATGATATTTCAAAAGCAATTAATTAACAACGCCATCTAATTAATGAAAACACGCGCACTATATCCCTACGCACAAGCGTTCAGCGGCCCGCCGCTCCAACGCGCACTTCGGCTCCTAGAGCCGCCGGTTTTATCGGGAAACGAGCACGAAGGATATGTGAAACGGGTCGGAAGACGGACAAGCTGCAGGAAAGGATAGGATAGGACGGGCGCCATCTACACTCCCCCCTTCGAATGACTGAGGCATTCGAAGCACAGGAGCGCCCGTCAAGCTGACAACCTCTACAAACCTGACGATCCGTCCACGAAAAAAAAAAAATATTTATATATATATATCTACCACCACACAACACTGAACCGATGAGCGTCCCGCTCACACTCTACCTATCCTACCTTACCGAGCCTGATCAGCCCTGTGGCTGACGGCAGCCTATTTCTAGACGGCACCTTACTTCTAACTTACTCTAGATCGGAGTCGGACCTCACCACTACCATCTTGTGTATTGGGCGCAGATACACAGAGGTGCTAGTCTTAACGAGAGCCTTTCTCACCTTGCCATCTCGGCTGGGAAGAACCTCCTGTACCTTCCCCATCTGCCACTGGCCTCGCTGCACATTCTCGTCTACTAGCAAGACTACATCCCCAGGCTCCAGGTTGCGAGACTCCTGCGTCCACCTCTGCCGAGACTGCAGTGAGAGCAGGTACTCGCTCCTCCAGCGAGTCCAAAATTGCTGCGCCAAGTACTGGACATGACGCCAACGGCGTCGGGAGAACGAGTCGGCCTCTCGAAACTCGCCTGGAATCGGCCCAGGACGGCCCCTCAGGAACAGCAAGTGTCCCGGAGTCAGGGGTTCCACATCGCCATCAGCGGTAGACACGTAAGTCAGAGGGCGGTCATTCATAATGGACTCTATCTCACAGAAGAGGGTCTGCAACGACTCATCGTCCACCCGCTGCTGCGTCGGCATGGACCTCCAAATCTTTCTGAACGTCCTGATTTGCCTCTCCACTCCACCGGAAAAGTGAGAGGCAGTTGGAGGGTTGAACCTCCAGTCGATACCCCTCTGAAGAGCAGCACGCTGGAGATCACGGCTGCTTACGTCCCTCAGCGCTTCTCGGAGCTCTCGATCAGCGCCAGTCATGTTGGTACCCATATCACTCCGCACCTGACGGATCTGCCCCCGGCGGGCACTGATACGTCGGACGGCGTTGATGAGGGAATCGGTGCGGAGAGAATCTAAAACCTCTATATGAACACCGCGCGTGACAACACAGATACACATCAGACCGTACCTTTTCTTCTCCCCCCGTCCAGCCTTAACTAAAATCGGACCAAATACATCTAACAAGACGGAAGAGAACGCTGGCGTGTCACCGGACACGCGCTCCTCCGGCAGGTCTGCCATCAGCTGCCGCTGAGGACGGGCATTGACCTTCCGGCACACGACACAGTTTCGGATCAGCCTCCGGACCTCCGGTCCGGCACCCAGAACCCAAAACCTCTCACGCAGCCTCCAGAAGGTATGGAGTCTGCCCTCGTGACCCACCTCAGCGTGAGCCTCCCTTATCACTAACCTAGTCACATGATGCCGCCTGGGCAGGATCACCGGGTGCTTGGCACTCACGGAGATACAGTCGGACCGCTCTAGCCTACCGCCCACCAGCAGCAGACCATCACTCAGTATAGGGCGTAGCTTCGCCAGCGGACTGTTCCGCCTGACGCTGACTGGACCATCGTCACACACACCGCTCGGGTACTCTGGCAGATCTCGCTGGACTCGGCGCAAGATCGCCAGCTCGGCGCCGCGTAGGTCTGACACCGTCAGAGAAGTCCGGACGGGCACTTCCCGGCGCCGCAGCCCTCGCCGTCTCGCCAAGCACCATCTTCGGAACTCACCGCTCCGAAGAACATCGATGAACCGACGGTACCAAGCCACCGCTCGCTTAAGTCTAAAATAGGAAGAAAAATGCTGAATCAGCACGTCACACGGCTGAGCCGAATCAGCTCCGACCGCTGTCAGGGCGACCGGCACCGACTTCACCTCACTCGCCGGCAGGGCGGACGGAACAGCAGGCTCCACCGGCCAGCAGTCGACGTCCCCCGCGAGAAAATCGGGCCCGCTCAACCAGGGTCCCAAGTCGGTCGGCGCACAGCCCCGAGAACCCACATCCGCTGGGTTCGCGTCCGTCGGCACGTATGACCACTCGCTTACCTCTGAGCCATCATGAATGTAAGCGAGCCTGTTAGCCACGAAAGTTTTGAATCGCGTCGTGCGATTCCGGATACAACTCAGGACTATCATGCTGTCAGTCCACATATGAACAGTATCAAATCGGGTGCCCAACTCCCTCTGCAGTACTTTCCTCACTCTCACCGCCAACACAGCGGCGGCCAACTCCAAGCGCGGAACTGACACAAACCTGATAGGGTTCACCAGCGATTTCCCCATCAGAAACGCCACAAACCGCTCCGTTTTACCCTCAGATGAGCGCACCTCCCGCCTGAGATACGCAACAGCCGAGTGCGCACTTTCACTGGCGTCAGCGAACACGTGCAGCTGGGTGGTCAGAACCTCCCCGGGTGGGCCCACGATAGATCGATCTAGCCGGACCAGATCCAGCTCTCTAGCCCTGTCCAGCCACTCTCGCCACTCTTCCGCCAGTACGGCAGGAAGAAGGTCATCCCAGCCACAAGAGAGAGCGCACAGCTTCTGGACCAACACGCGTCCCGTCACGGTGACGGGGGAGACCACACCTAAGGGGTCAAAAACAGAGCTGACAGTGGACAATACACCACGTCTGGACCAGGGCTTCTCCTCACCTCGGAACTGAAACCGGAAGGTGTCATCATCGACCGACCATCTGAGACCCAACGCACTCTCGGCGCAGAGTCGGTCCTTGTCGAGGTCCAGCTGTTTGACTTTCTTACCTCTGTCTTCCATGGGTACATACTTCAGGAACTGCGGACTGCTGCTGGTGAATTTAGTCATATTGAACGCTCCCGTGGCGCACAGCGCCTTCAGATCCCGTGCCAGATGCACAGCATCCTCAACGGAGTCCACAGCACACAGTGCGTCATCCACATATGTGTTGCGAATCAGAGCATCAGCGGCCTCCGGATAGCTCGATCTACCCTCCTCAGCGCACCGGCCCAGTGCGAAACTGGCGACACTCCCACTCGACACAGCTCCAAACACATGAGACCTCATTCGCCAGAGTTGCACATCTCCGTCCGGATCGTTGTCACGGAACCACAGGAACCTCAACATGCTCGTGTCCGACTCTGGTACATGCACCCTGTGGTACATGCTCTGAATGTCGCACGCAAAAGCGACCCGCCCCTCACGAAATCGACAGAGCACCCCCAGCAGGGAGTTCGTCAGAACAGGTCCCTTCCTCAGCAAGTCATTGAGACAGGTACCACCACTCTTAGCCGCGCAGTCAAATACCACGCGCAGCTTGCCCTTACCAGGCTCCCACACGCCATGGTGGGGGAGGTACCATACGGGACCTGTGACGTCATCGTCAGAGACTGGAACGGCGTACCCGTCATCGACCAGCGAGCTGATAACACGCCGGTACTGGTCAAAATACTCTGGGTCAGATCGGAACCGCCTCCGGAGTGAGTTCAACCGTCTGGCCGCCGTTCCGAAGCTGTCTGGCAGCTCTCCAAAATCGGTTTTGGGAAGGGGGATCTCAAAATGACCCTCCGAGTCCCGCCGGACGCCTGACTCGACGTCGGCTATCCACTCACGCTCCTCAAGGGAAAAACACTCACGGTCATCAGACAGGTCACCAAAGTCCCGCTCGTACATGGCTCGAAACTGACAGCCTTCCGAGCAGTGATCACGGACACTCTGGGTAACCCCATCATCAGAATCGGTCGCCCTCTCGACCCTCAGGAAGTTGACAGTCAGCCTGCCCCTCGAGACTGCTGTCCCAGGGACACGTCCGATCACATACCACCCCAACACGGTACGGATGGCACACAACCCCGCCTGGCCCTCAGGCGGAGCCCGGACCTCCCTGGCAAGAAGCAGTTCGGCACAGTTCGACCCAATCAGGATCCCCACAGGCGTGTCCACCTCTGTCAGCGCGACATCGGCGAGATGAGCGGCTGCCCTCAGCTCACTCCTCGGACACCTGTCCTCCTGAGTCACCGGCAGGGACGGAACGGTCATCAGAGGCGGCAGAGCATGGAAAGCTCCCCCTCTCGCATCGGCCACCTGCACGCCCGACGCGAGGCACGTCTGAATCCGCCTCTTCCCGCTCCCCACCGTCTCGAGCACAACACTCGTCTCCTCGGTCTGGAGTCCCAACAAGGAAACAAGTCCGTCAGTTAGGAAAGATCCCGAGGAGCCCTGGTCCAAAAATCCGTTAGTGACGACCACTTTGCCGTCTGGACCACGGAGGCGCACAGCCACGACCGGCAGCGCCGTCCGATCGACACCTTGGAGTCCAAGGCTCGCACTGATCACGGCTCCGCTGTGGGAACCCGACCCCTCACCGCCGGGAGGTGGCGCCACAAATCCACCACGAGGGGGCGCCACACCATCTCCGCGCGGCGGCACCACCGCCGCCTCGGGCCGCAACTCCCGGCCGCCGCCGGCACCACGCCGCGCCACTGGCGGCTGGGCGGAAACCGGAGGGGCAGCTGGAACACCACGAGCGTCACAGTCGGGGTCCCGGTGCATCACTGACGGGTGACGCCCACCGCAAGAGCGGCAAGTCAGCTGACTCCTGCAAGAGCGGGCACGGTGACCCTCCCTGAGGCACCCGAAACAAAGCCCCGCTCGTAACACCGTCCGACGCCTCTCAGGCCAGGGCCTCTCAAACATCCGCTGGCACCTGTCCAGCTCATGGCGACCGTCACAAAAAGGACACAGCCCTGACCCCGCGCCCGGTCGTGTGACCCGAGCTGCGCTCACCTTAAACCCGGGAGAGGACCTGGACACAGCCTCACGGCGCGCGGGTTCGGCACTACGAGGACCGAACAGAGGATTCCGCTTTACACGGACCTCAGCGGACAGAAACCCGACCAGGTTCGACAGGCGCACGGTCGAGCCCTCCTGAAGGAGTCTATCTGCCTCTCATCCACCGATCCTGGAGGTACGAGGGCAGCTTCGACATGACAAGGCGCAAGTTCGTTGGATGATCAAATTCACTCAGTTCCACACTCTCCATCGCGTTCATGATCTCGGTCAAGAACAGAAGAAGCTGGTCCAGACTCTCAACATCGCCAGCGGCCACCTTAGGCCAGCCTCTCACCTGTTCGACATAGGAGTCGACCAGCCCCACACTGTTGCCGTAGCGAACCTCCAGGAGCCGCTTTGCCTCTGCAAAACCAGCCTCCCCCAGGTGGAGACACCCTCGCACGAGCTGGTTGGGCTTTCCCTTCGTATATTGATCGAGATAAAAAAGAAGCTCATCTGGGTCCTCAGTCTTTGTTTCAATACGGGCCTGGAACGATCTAGTAAATAAACGATAGTCTCTTATTTCGCCGCTGAACGGGCGGAGCTCTGCGGGGGGCAACAGGGACCGCTTGACCTGGGCACTGAGGGCCTCCCCCAGTGAGGGCTTACCCACCGGCTCGATCGGAACCTGCACCTGGGCCAACTCAGGCTCCACTAGGTGCCCTGCCTCTACCAACTCGCGTTCAAGTTTAAGCTGCTCCGACCTGGCCTGCAAAAGCGATTCGCGTGCCCTCACCGCCATCCGCTCCTGCTCTACGGCCTGTTCCTCCTTGAGGAGCTTAAGTTTCGCCAAAATAATCGATACATCTGTCGATGGCCCTCCAGTAGCTTCTCGGGGACTCACCTTATTCTCTGCCGGGTTTAACTGGTCCATCTCAGTCTCGAGGGCTGACCACAACCTATCCACTAAATCCTGCTTCTTACCGGTTACCTCCAGCCCACGGGTCTCTAATTCCCGTTGCAGCTCTGTCAGCTTCAACCTTCCCAACTCCTCCTTAGTAGGCGCCATTTCAGGGTGAGGGAATAGGAATCTGCACAGCGGGGATACCACAGACCTTCCACCCTCACTTATCTACTATCTAGACACTTAAAAACACTTCCCAGCACTGAGAGGATACCGCATTCCTCAGCAATCACTTAATCTAAACACCTTAACCTAGACACTTCCCAGCAATATAAAAACACACCACATAACACAATTTAAAACCAGCGCAGGACCACCACAGGATCACCCTTACCAGTCAACTCAGTCCAGCAGAAGCAGCAGGTAGCAGCAAACCTCAGACGGCCAGATCCTCCAGCTCCCAGCTCCGGCCGAACCAGGATGCCGGCACCAGGCAGCGAGGAGAGGCAGTCGCTGCTACTCAAGCAGATGCAGAGCTGAAGGTGCGGCTCCACGAAAGATGTCTCCGCCAGAGGGGCACTCACCCGCTGGGAGCACCCTCTCAGCCCGTCCAGGGGCACACTACACTGCACGCACCAAGGGCGCGCACCACGCAGCGCCTCTCGCTGGCGCACACCACGCAGCGCCTCTCGCTGGCGCACACCACGCAGCGCCTCTCGCTGGCGCACACCACGCAGCGCCTCTCGCTGGCGCACACCACTCAGCGCCTCTCGCTGGCGCACACAACTCAGCGCCTCTCGGGGGCGCACACCACTCAGCGCCTCTCGGGGGCGCACACCACTCAGCGCCTCTCGCCGGCGCACACCACTCTGCGCCAGCCAGCCGCGCACCACTCCGCGCCAGCCAGCCGCACACCACTCCGTGCCAGCCAGCCGCACACCACTCCGCGCCAGCCAGCCACACACCACTCAGGCAGAATCCTGGAAGGCGCGGCGCGCAGCCGGTGCTGCAGCTCCAGAGGCAGATGAAGGCGCAGAGACTAAGCAGCAACTGTAGCTCCAGACGCAGCCGAAGGCGCAGAGAGGGAAGCCGCTACTGGGCTTCACCAGCAGATGAAGGCGCGGAGAAGGAAGCCGTAACTGTAGATGCAGATGGCCCCCGGCCACTGCTCGCGCCACCATCGCCCGCATCTGCTCCCTGCCACCCCTCGGTCACCTGGCCACCTCAGAGACTTGGCCGTGGACAGATCTGTATTGGACCGCTCTGGATCCCGTCTTCGATCATTTGATTGTTACTGCAAACACATCCACACAATACGAGCTCGAGTCAAATACCAGTTGGCACGATGCAAAATGGGTCACAACACAGCTCGGGGTCCAAGAACTCTGTTTAACATTCTACAAGTAAGTAAATAAATCAAGCAATACACAGCAGACGTTGAGGTATCGAAATTCAAAGCAAAGATAGACAATGAGCATCTTTAGTGATAACATACCGGCTTATCCAGTCTCTGGCGCGCTGCCAAACGACCACGGCGACCGAACTCACGAGGCCACCAGGGCAGCCTCCACAAACAAGCTCCACAGCTTGTCCTCCCCGAATCGGGGGCAACCGAGCCACTGTCCCGGAGAATCGAACATATCAGCTCATATAAACCGGTTTTCACATTAAAGTTATACAACAAAACAAATATTCATCACATAAATTCAACTGAGTAGTTACCATATTAGATTCAGCAGTTACAAACCTCTAGAACCTCACTCACCGGTACCAAAATCCGGAGCACCCGCAACACATCCGCCTCCAATCATGGCGGGGAACGAAAAGACCGCCTTCCGCGCAGTCGGACTCGACATCAGAACCGGTCACGTGACTGCCAGCGCGGCATTCGAAATTCCGGAAAACACAATATCCGCTTACAACCAGCACAATCGGTGCCCTACGAGATAGTACAAATATTCCAATGATATTTCAAAAGCAATTAATTAACAACGCCATCTAATTAATGAAAACACGCGCACTATATCCCTACGCACAAGCGTTCAGCGGCCCGCCGCTCCAACGCGCACAGGGGGTGTCGAAGTCTAGTAGGAAAATCTGGCAAAAATTCCCTGCGTGACGTCACGTCGGGGATGACCGACGGCACCTTGCACTGAAAGATACGGCAGAACGGCTATTTTTGAAAAATGATTAAAAATACTTTTGTGCTGTTATGACGCATAAAACGCTTATCAGCATGTTCCTCATCATGTGATAAAGGCATATCCGTGGTCGAAAATAGCTGAGCCCCTCCCAATTTCCAACCACCGACCTCATAAGCAAAGGATGTAAGCGTAATCCTTAAGGGCGACTTTCCTATACATATCCGTACATATGCGTCCTTATGGAAATCGGTAGTGTGGCGATTGGCGACGCGCGCGACATCTGTGTGGCGACCAAGTGGCGACTGTGGCGACACCTGGTGGCTGCTTTTCTGCTGTACGAAGGCATTGGGGTTTTGCCAGATGTGGTTCCTACTGCTACACCACTATGTTGACCCAATACTAGAAAAGTTATTTTGCTAGTAAAAGGCAAGCAAATTGAAAGTTGATTTATAAAATTGCTTATAAATGATTACGAGATAATAATAAAGAAATTTTGATTGAATAATTATTTAAATAATCAACCGTGAAACTATATTCTGGTAGGTTTAGTAGAAATAAGTCCGTGCAACCTTGTATTTAGGGCCTTGCAACGCGCACTTCGGCTCCTAGAGCCGCCGGTTTTATCGGGAAACGAGCACGAAGGATATGTGAAACGGGTCGGAAGACGGACAAGCTGCAGGAAAGGATAGGATAGGACGGGCGCCATCTACATATACTTTTCAAAACCAATTTTCAGTACGTTTTTGATATCGTACAGCAATATAAATGGCACCTTCGTGTTTCTGAGCTCAAACTGCATCTGATAGGTATCTTTTTTGTTGAAAAATTTTATGTTCAAAATTCGATCTTTTCTGACCTGGAATTAAGACCTCACCTCCGATAAATTCAGCTAAAAATGACCTCAAATGACACAGACGACATTATATTCGCAATCTACGAGTAAAATGGACCATAAAACACGTGTCACGTGACCGATACATGATATACAGTTTTCATAACCTAGGATGACCTGACCTTGACCTGAAAAATTCGAAGGAAAAGCTCGGTACCCTCAGGGTATCTAAGGCATATAGCAAGGAGTGCGTAAACCAAAAATGAGTCTGATCGGACTTGTCAGCCGGCGGTCAGAGCCTAAATTGTAAACAAGCAAAAATGCCGATAATTTTTACTTTGACCTGACCTGTGACGTCATCGGTGACTTCGAGGTCAATGAAAATAGGTTTCTTTAGACAGTTTTTCCAGGGCTATCAGACACCGTTTGAATTTTGACGATCGGCCCAGTAGTTTCGGAGATAGGAGGGCGGGGGGGGGGCTCTGGAGAGCCCCCCCCCCCTCCTCAGTCACTCGCGTTATGGAAAATACCCCAGTCATGCGCGGGTTTATAACCCCCTCACACTGCCCCACCAGATAATAATAGGGTAGGGTGGGGTAATTTGAACATGTGGGGCAATTTGAACATAGTGTGAATAACAGAAAATTACGGAAAATCCATAAGTGGCATGACAATAAGACCAATGGGAGAAATTATCGTAACTAAAAGGGCTATCATATGAACGGGGTTTAAAGTTTCAGGGAATGAAGATGTTGACGCACAGTGTAAAAAATCAATTTCGCCAGGAAAAACGCCTAACAACACGTCATTGCAACTTCATTGCAGCGCAAAATCTTGCATTGCTAGCGCCTAATACGCAACGGCTTTTGTTGTATAATGACCTAATCAGTGCCTTCAATCCAAGAAATTTGCTTTTGAACCCTGTTTTTTATAATGGCAAAATAACTTTTAGCGTGGGGTAATTTGAACATAGTGTGAGAATTTGAATGAAGACAGGGATAGCTCCGAAAAAACAACGCCCCCAGTTTTTTTTTTGCCAATGCTTTCGACCCAAGGCAGTAGCAGATAAGTGATGCCAGTTTTAGAAAAGTTACGTCTAATATCCGTCTAATGTCCGGCATTTTTGTTGATTTTCCGTCCAAAAATGTTAAAGTCAACTATTTGTCCAAATATGTCCGAAAATTATGCAGCTATCAACACTCAAAACCGTCATTTATATTGCTTATCATGTAATTTTACCAGCCGAAAAGTGTTCATTATATTGAGAGCTTAACAAGCTTTTCATTCGCCAATCAATGCTATGCACGATTACTTTATAAAAAGTGCTGAAGTGTAGCAAGCCATCGTCCAATGTTGTCCAGTCTGCTACCTTTGTCCAACCAATTCCGAATTGGACATTGGACAAAATCAGAACTCCAAATGTCCGGGTTTCGATTGGCACCACTATAAGAGATGTAGTACGGTTGGGAGAGTTTTTATCGAACAAAAATGATAGACGTTCTGTTAATTGAAGAGGGGCGAATTCTGTCAACTGACCGGTGTGCAGCGTGCAGATATTGCTACTCTGCAACTGTTATTTTTGCTGTTGTGTTGATTTTTCAAGTGAAGGTATGTTTAGAATTGTTCTGCCTATTTGTTTATGGGTCAAACAACATCGGTGTTGGCGAGACTATCGTTTTTGTGACAGGTAAAGGCATTATGTTCAAATTACCCCACGGTGGGGCAATTTGAACACACCGTGACTTGGTGGAGAAGTGAGGCTATGCTATTCAACTCATTCAAGGTATGCTCGGCTCGTCCAAAAATGAGGCTTGCATGGTGAAAGCAAGTGACACTTGCGCTACTGAAGCAGTTTTTCTTCATCCAGGGTTGAACTGGAATTTGGTACAACGGAGAAGACGTAAAAATATGTTCAAATTACCCCACACTACCCTAAGCATACAAAGAATGAAACCTTAGTTTTGGACCCGCTACACCTTTTCTAATGGCCGCCCCACACTGGAACTCGCACGCGGGTTGCGAGTTTTTGGGTTTTCGGGTTTATTCAAAATCAAATGATACAAACTAAGCTGAGTGACCCACACTACCATCTAATAAGCGAGTCTGCATGTTTTTAGCTTGCGAGCGACCTTGCATCGCATTCCAAAAGTTGATTTTGAGCCAACTTTCGATTTTCCTCGCTGCGAGGTCTGCGAGGTTTGCGGGTTTTTCGTTGGTGTCGAATTTTGGTTCGTTGCGCTGGTATTGCGACTATATGTAATTTTCTGAAGGTGTACCGGCTTCATTGCATTCATAAAGTTACCATAAGGTAACGGTCTAATCAGTCTATGAATTAGTATTATGCCCGCAAACTCAAAACCCGCAAACTCGCAACCCGCATGCGAGTTCCAGTGTGGGGCGGCCTTAAGTCGGTCACCTTTTCTAAGAGAAAACACCTTTTACACCTTGAAGGCCTGGCTACACTATGCGTTTTCTGCGTGCGTTTTTTGCGAGTTTGCGTGATTTGCGGAATATCGTTATAGAAAGAAACGACATTACGTTTTTGTTATATGTTTTTCATATAAACTTTTAATTAACATAAACGTTCTTTCAACTATTATATAAATATTTAAGAAGTTTAATTAATAATAACCTTTTTCTAGAACAATATTACGCAAAACCCGCAAACACGCAAAAAACCCACGCAGAAAACACATAGTGTAGCCAGGCCTTTACACCTTTTCTAAGAGATGTTTGAATTTCAGTGAGTTTCAAACCTCAGTAACTTTTGAAATAGGTATTGCGGGCCCAGCTTAGCTTTTACGATATTCGTAATGAGGCGTATGGACCAGTATGTTCAATAAGTAAGTTCCGTTTTGATATAACTCGTTTATTTTTTGGCACATCTCAACCATACATGGCTCACGGCTCGACGAACTCGCCCTGCAGGCGAACGCATCGTTCCCATCGCTTGGCCAGGTCCCGGATGGCCGCACGGAAGCTTTGAGTGAGGGTCTTTTCGCCATACTGATAAAAAGCAGACCCGAGTGCAGACCGCGAGCCGAACCTCCGGCCCCGGATATTTTTATTCATGCCTGCGAACAGCCAATAGTCACTGCGTGCAACGTCTGGACTTGGAGAGTAGGGATGGTGTTAGAGCACCTCGATGCCCTCTGCCTGCAGGGCACCTCGCCACGGGGGCAC
This sequence comes from Amphibalanus amphitrite, assembly GCF_019059575.1. Classification (NCBI taxonomy): domain Eukaryota; kingdom Metazoa; phylum Arthropoda; class Thecostraca; order Balanomorpha; family Balanidae; genus Amphibalanus; species Amphibalanus amphitrite. The sequence goes on from NW_024881711.1 coordinate 652,781, forward strand.
GGTGAGGAGGCGCGCAATCCTGGTGGAGGATGAACCGACCACGGGCCTTCTCGGGGCGGCAACTGGCGATTACTGGCAGAAGATGGTCTCTAATGATCCTGGCGTAGGCTTATGTTAAGGCTTTCTGTTATCGCCTGGACAGCAATCTTTCTGTTGGCCATCACCATCTCCTCCACTTTGGCGACGTCAGTGGCTGTGACCATCGTCCTCAGCCTGCCTGCACGTGCCAGGTCGAGCACGCTCTCCCTCCCCTCCCCAAACTTTTCTTCCGCTTCCGAACTGCGGAATCACTAAGAGCATGGCTCCCGTACACATTCACTAAGTTGGCGTGGATGTTAGCCGCCGGCTAGGCGCTAGCCCTGGATAGCTAGGAATCGTATCACTGAACGTTGATCCTCTCGGGTGGCCGATGCCATTTCTAAAGCAGTCTTAAAAATGATGTTATTTGATCTGCTCCATATCGTCACAAATGGAATAAGAAGCTGAAAATGCGGTCACTTCGACATAAAGGTCTGAATTCTAATCCCTGAAAAAAATCACGTGCGTAGACCGCGTGAATTTTATGTAATTGCTCTCCGGAACTTACTTATTGAACGCACCTAGTAATGTGTCCGCACTCAGCATACAAATTTTGAAGAAAATCGCAGGGGCTCGCCCAATGACCTTGAAATTCCGTAGCTTTGTGACTCCGTGACTTGAAAAATATGGCGGGCCGAGCTTAACTTTTATGATATTTGTAATGAGGAGGATGTAGTATATCCGCATACCAATTTTCATGGAAATCGCAGGGGCTCGCCCAAATGACCTTGAAACTCAAACCTCCGTAACTTCGTAAATATATTTGCGGGCCGAGCTTAAATTTTGTGATATTCGTAATCAGGAGCATCTAGAGTGTCCGTAGGGGAGGTTGGGGTAATTTGGCCGCTTTTTCTTAGAAAACGATGTAGCTTAAAATTGACGACACATTTCTGCATTTTCTCAACGCTGGCAGGTGTCGCATTCATTTTACTTTACTGGACAGTGAACTTGAATTGATAGAGTAATTACTTATATTGAAATTGTGACGTATTACAAAGGTCTGCAAGGCGGCCAAATTGCCCCACTAGCAGGGTTTATTTGGTCGTGGGTGTGGGGCAATTTGGCCGGTGTTAGTTTGCGGTCGGGATTTTCTGTTATATTGCGAGTCAGCTTCAGATTCACCAATGACGTGTGTCCTATGACGCATTTGCCGCATTTCGGAGGTTGACTCAGGGGTCACAGGGGTCAAAATAGACAAATAAGCGGCTCTACACCTTTTTAGGCGCAATTTCAAAAATTTAAAGACCAAATTCAAAAAGTTTACATTCAAAATGCACGTGAACGTTTTGAATTTGGTCTTTAAATTTTTGAAATCGCGTTAAAATACTGTAGATGCGAAGACAGTTTTTTACGTATAACTTTTGAAGCAATCAAGCTAGGTCAAAACTTCGAGTACCATCGTAATTCTCTCGTCAGTCCGCATCGAATCATATATGTGTTGACCTCGAGAAGTCAAGGTCAAAGGTTGACCTCAGCTCACGTTACCTCAGGTCGCTTGACCTCAAGGTCACGTGATCTCAAGGTCATCATGTATATCATTCGATGCGCCTTGGCGAACTGAACAGAATGAGACCATTTGTGCGGCTGTACCATTTTTATGTAAGGATTTATTAGCAAAAAACGTTTGGTAACCTTCGATGACGTCACATGCGCTTACAATTGTCCAATCGGAAGTAAGACATCAAAGTAGTCAAAGTTGGTCATGAATCATGTCATTTATGGTATATGACCATGAAAACTCGGCCGTCCTAGCAGTGACCATGAGCGCACCGGCCAAGTTGCCCCGCTAGTCCCGGCCAAATTACCCCATATTGCCATTCTGAAATTTTTTGTCTATTAAGTCATCACGGCTATACGGAATTAGATGAAATTGCTCTTGGAGCCGCTGAACACCCCCAAGAATGGCGCTATAATGTCTGAATTCGTTTTTAGCCCAAATACTACATGCTATACAACGTTGTAAACAGAAGCAAAAGTTACCATTTTCCAATGAAATTAACGTTTTATTAATTTTGAACAAAACTACGAGGGGCAAAGTTTTGACATTTGTCCTCCAGTTATTTCTACCCATGACAAAGGAATAGAGACTAGTTATTTCACTCACTTTTATTAGACATCGTACGGGTGGGGGCGGCCAATTTACACCACCGGCCAAATTACCCCACTCTCCCCTACACAAATTTTGACGGAAATCGTAGGGGCTCACCCGAATGACCTTGAAATTCAAACATCCGTAACTTCGTAAATATGGCGGGCAGAGCTTAAATTTTGGGTGCATCGTAATCAGAACGTTACGTACTATCCACTGACCAAGTTTAGTCCAAATCGGAGGGGCTCGCCTGACTCCGAATCTTATATATTAGGATTCACTTACATCTAACTTGACGACCGTCCGCTGCCGGTGCGCGTCATTTTTTTTCCCAGCCGGAGCAATACACAGGGCGGCTCTGATTGGCTAGCCGCTCCGGCCCGTGACGTCAGACCGAGAAGATGTCACACAGGGATGCCGGAGAGCGCTTTCGATTCCGGAGATTTCAAATCAAATGCCGTTGAGTTGATGCCGCTGTGTAATGAGGATGCGCAATGTGTATTATACGCGACGTAATGGTTGGTGAACGGAAGCGTAGTCTTTGATTGAGATATGTATGAAGCGTCCTATTCTTTGAGATAAGCATTTTGGATGTTGGAAAACTGGAAATATTTCTCGCAAGATATTGACTTTACCCTGCATGTTTTTTTTTAATCATTCCTATTGCGAACTTGATAGACACAGTGGAGCCTGCCTTTCGGACTCCGGTCAGGTGGGTGCCCTCCGCTATTTCCCACTAGGGGGGGGGGGGCTGCATCTCTTTTACACCCAGACATGTTAGATTAAATATTCCACTTTGAAGATATGAGATTTGGAGTAAGAAAACAGCGTTGTAGTTCGTGGTTATAGCTTAATTAAGCTCAAAACAATCACGCTGAAACATTTACGAATATGGGTGTCGCGCGCCAACAATTAGCTTTTGACCGCCGTGCGAGTCGGATCGCCTTCCTGACATTCATACGCTGTCTCAGCAGCACCAGAACCACTGGAACATGTATTTACACATGCGAGTACCGTCTGGCATCACTGCTCGCATTCCGCCAGACCGTTATCATCGACGCGTTTAAAGCTTTCACCGTCCGCATTGAGGATATTACATCAGAACTGCCATCCTGAATTTATTTCTTTATTTTCATAACAACCACAGGCCCAGGCCCACATTAAGGCTGCAGTCGCAATAAAATTTCCCATCCCACCCACTCAGGCATTCAACCCGCTCTACCCTCCCCTTACACACATACAACCCCTCCCCGCCATATACCAGACGCGATCACAGAAAGTAAGTAGCCAAAGAGTGCTGACATCAGTCGATATCACTCGTTAAAAGTGCCCTGACTACTCGTAAAGCGGAGCAGTAGTGCTCTCCAATGACATGACGGCTGGAAGAAGTCGGCCTCCGAATGCTCGTGTAAGAATTTGTTTAGTTGGTTGGATAGTCGAATAAACAAGCCACACTTCACAGCATTAACTCTGCCAAATGGGACATGAAAAAGGCCTGTGTGCCGAGAACGCCTAACCTGAGTGACAAGGCTGAATTTCGCCACCAGCTCGTGACGGTCAATCCGGCCGCTAAAGATAGAACGCATAAAAGTTGAACACATTAGGCACTGTGGGTTCGACCCACAGAGACGTTTCGAGCCACACACTCAACCAGGTTGTGTGGGGCTCGCGCTGAGGGCACCACTTGAGCACAGAGAGGTTGCTTCGCGACCTTTGTTGGCACGGCGTAGGCACCGTGGTCGCCAGCGGCGGCGTCTTTTTTGGGTCTCCCAGTGGAAGCACGCCGCTTGCCACCAACTGGGACTTTCCTGCGAGCCACTGCTGTCGGCTGGACGCCTATCATCACAGAGCTTTTGAAGGAGCTTGCAGGGACAGCGCTGCAACCAGTGCCAAACTGGTGCAAACTTGACACCCGCGAATTGTCCGTTTTCATGCGCTCGTAGCGGCTAATGAACGTGTTTAGTGCGGGGCCGTACAGCTCTGGTGCACGCATCAGGTCAGCCTGCCATGACTCACAAAGAGCCTGGCACCGAGCGATCAGGTCAGCTGTCCCGTCGCCCAGGTTGGCGCCCGCCTTCTCCTCGCTCGCCACGTCAGGTTGCTGATCTTCGGCTGATGCGTCACTTCGGCTCGTGCTTGGCTGGCTCGTGCGGCTCGGTTCCCGCGGATTTTGCCTCATTGAGGCCAAAAACCCGCCGGGTGCTGTAAGACCTGTCAACAGGAGAACAATGACTATAAAAACACACCACATGAGCGGTCCAAACACCACCACCGCGCAAGATAGTACAAATAGATTATTTGGGCCAGGACATGGCCTCGAGAACGAGGTTATATCTCCATAACCAAAGGTCACAGATATCTCAAGTATTCGGTGTACCTTAACCCACGCCCCGCTGGGGGGGGGGGCAGAATCTGTCCTCCTCACGGATTTTTGCGATAACTCCAAAACCGTTGCAGATATTGCCACAACATTTGGGGTACATTATTCTACATCAATTTGACATCGACTGGGCAAACTTTATCGAAATCCCATTGAAAACCTTTGAGACAATAGCGTTTATTGTGACATCACTAGAGTCCTGTTTGGGCAAAATTGTCTAAATGTTTGAAATTTGACCAAAATTATGTTCGAAGCAAAATGTCCAAAAAGCCAGCAAGTATGTAAAATGACAAGCGCTATAAAATGTCTATCTCGGGATCTTGAACGTTTTGATCTTTTTTTTTGACCCCAAAACTTTAATATAAGTCACCCCCGTTTACGGTATCGAACATTTCTGGTTATCCGGACACGCACGAAACGAACTACGGAACGAGATCGAACAATTACCGATACTGAATAAAAAGTCTGGACCGATTGACCGATTTTCCCGACTAAGCGCCAGTTCAGTAAAGACGATCTGCATATAATTATGGATAAACAGATGCTGTCGTAACTAGGAAAAAAATGGACTGCAGCTTACAGGGTGTCCACGTCAAAAGTGTACCCAGACTTTTCTCCATAGGTATTTTATCTTAAACACATCACACTCACAATCAAATGCCCTCGTTTGAGAGCCAAGGCAATGGCAGAACATTTGCTATGCTTCTCAACTGTGCTCGGCACTCTGCTGACCAGCGCGTGCCGTCTAGAGCAACTGCTCTATATGAGCCCCTTTACGTCGGGCCACCGCCGGCAGACGGACCGGCTGGAGGTGGGTGATCGCCTTGTCGACCATGTGGGAAGGAAGGCGACGGATCTCGTCGCTGATGGCGTATTCCAGCTCCTGGGTCGACACTGGATTGCCGGCGTACACACAGTCCTTGATAAAGCCCCACAAGAAGAAATCTAGAGGACTGAGGTCGGGCGAGTGGGGAGCCCATTCCACCGCTCTTTTCAAGCTGGTGTGGCGGTCAGGAAAGTGCTCCTCCGTCGCCATGAAGAATGGTTTTAACAGGACGGGGCGCCGCCTCACACCGCCAAACGGTCGCTGGAATGGCTGGAGGAGCACTTTCCTGACCGCCACATCAGCTTGAAAAGAGCGGTGGAATGGGCTCCCCACTCGCCCGACCCCAGTCCTCTTCTTGTGGGGGGGGGGGGGGGCTTTCTCAAGGACTGTGTGTACGCCGGCAATCCAGTGTCGACCCAGGAGCTGGAATACGCCATCAGCGACGAGATCCGTCGCCTTCCTTCCCACATGGTCGACAAGGCGATCACCCACCTCCAGCCGGTCCGTCTGCCGGCGGTGGCCCGACGTAAAGGGGCTCATATAGAGCAGTTGCTCTAGACGGCACGCGTTGGTCAGCAGAGTGCCCAGCACAGTAAGAGAAGCATAGCAAATGTTCTGCCATTGCCTTGGCTCTCAAACAAGGGCATTTGATTGTGAGTGTGATGTGTTTAAGATAAAATACCTAAGGAGAAAAGTCTGGGTACACTTTTGACGTGGACTCCCTGTATTTACCCTGCCTTTGATCATCGCAACTGACATTTCCGCGCTGATCTCAAACCTACCGGTGGCGATTTGGAAGTAGAGGTGACGCTGTTTCTCGCTGAGGGTGGGCAGGAAGTTGATTGCCGCATCAGCCATGGCAGGCTCCTTTTGCAGAACAGCTGCCTGGTGCTTGCACGGCGCTCCAGTGGCTCCCACACGACACGTGCACAGCTCCAGATCCGTGTCAACGGTGTACGAGACACCGGACTTGGTGAAGCTGGACACCTGGTACGTGGACGGTCCCACCTGTGAGAGTGAAAAACGAGACGAATATGAGAAAATCGATGCCGTAATGTAATTTTCTAAGCATCCGTCATTGTTCCAGGGAAATTAACCGAATACTAAGCTGCAGCCCAACCACAGGAATCATGTGACATGTGGTTACAAAACCCCACCCAATTAATGACTGTGGTAGTTTTATTTAAAAAACGACCAATAAAAATACAATACAATCAGTCCTGAAATAAAAGCATCTCATGCTTAACATTTGATAGATCATTACCTACCTGCTCCACAGACGCCTTGTCGATGCCATCTGCCGACGGGCAGAAGCGCTTGCGTGCCGAGGCCGGCGTTCTTCCGTTTGCAGCGTCCAGGACTTTGCGCGAGTACTCATTTTCGAGTCGGATCATCACGATGTCGACCAGCTGGGTGGTGTTGTGGACCTTGAGCCGCCTCAGGAGCTTGTCCTTGATGATGCGGAAGGCCGCCTCCGTCAGATTGTTGGTGTGGTTCCCTCTGACCATCAGGTCCGAGCGGAAACACATGGCCCACTCGTGACGACGGATCCAGCGCTCTTCCATGTACTTTTCAAAGTGTCCGAGCTTCTTCGTCCGTGTGAAGGCGAGCAGCTCCTCCCAGCGCTGGCTGAGGTCGTGCTCAGTGGTGGCTCGGAGGAGGGCACGGACACGTTGCAACGCCTCCTGTCGCTGGTCAGCGGCGACACCGCTCTGCTTCCCACACAGCCACCGCCAGGCAGCCTGGAGGATGTGAAATGAGCAGAGCAGTAGCCGACACTCGGGGAAGACATTCCTCAGTGCGGCTCTGAGGGCAGCGCAGTCGTCCGTCATGGCCACCACCGGGCCACGTGCTCCTCGACCCCCGAAGCTCTGCTCATCCATCAGGGTCAACAGCAGCTGGAGCCCTGCCGTTAGGACGCTGGTCGACTCTGATGACGTGACGATGGCCCCCACGGGGAGAGCGCCGACCGGGCTGTGAGTCAGGAGGAGAAAGAGACGACTGTCGCTCCGGTCCATGTTGCCGGACGAGTCGACGAACATTTCTGCGGCTCGAGGCCACAGCTGGGAGACTCGGCGCATCAGCGGCGTGACGATAGCCACCACCACGTTGTGGTCGTCCACCTCCAAAGCAGCACGACCGCCTGACGTTCCGTCGTACTGCTCTACGAGGCAGCGAAGGCCGTCCAGCATTTTCTCTCCGGACAGCTCGCCGTAGACTTTCTTGAATTCTGTCCGGTACAACCTGTAATTAAAGGAATTGTGGACTATGGTTAGATGGTATGTGTTACTTGTTGATTGGGAATGGTCAGGTAGCTACTTATGAGCTACGAACAGTTTAGGCGACGGAGGCGGAAGTGACAGAACAAAATTTAACCGGTGTTCCAAAAACATAGAAAAGCCTTACTACCTATACGCGTCGCACTAAAACATTGTGTAGAAGTTGAACGATGTTAAATTAAAATAAATGCACTAGAAAATTAGTTAATAACTTAACACTCGCACCGACGGGGGTCTGCGCTAACTTCGTACCGACGGGGGGGGGGCGGATGACCGCCCCCCCCCCATGAGATCTCGAGAACGAAGCAAGATAGCGACAAGCGGTAAACGGCATCGGATACGCACGGTCAAGGTCTACAATTTTTACAGAGGTCATTTTCAGGTCAGGTCAAAGATGACGTCACAGGGGTCGAAAAAGTCAAAATGGCGGCGCTAGATATGGAGTTTTTCTCGAATAACTTTCGAATTGGTCAAGATAAGGGCAAACTAAGGGCATTATCGTGATCCTCTCGTCAATCCACATCGAATGATATATATGTTGACCTCGAAAGGTCAAGGTCAAAGGTTGACCTCAGGTCACGTGACCTTGAGGTCATCATGTATATCATTCGATGCGTCTTGACGAGCTGAACACAATGAGACCATCCGCGCGGCTGTATCTTGTTCCTGTACGGAGTTATTGGCCAAAAACCTTTGGTGACCTTTGATTATGTCACATGACCTTACAGCTGCCCAACAGCAAAACAGACCTCAAGGTAGTGATATATATTACTGAACGGGCCGACGAAATTATCTGGAAACGAGGTTTGCAAAATTGACGGAGGCCCGAGTGCGGAGCACGAGGGCCGGAGTCTAATTCCGCTCCGAAAGATATTGCTCACCGAAGACGCACTGCACTTCAACTGCTACCAATGGCGGCAGCCTTCAAATCGCTAGCCTTCAAAGCAGGGGATCCCCCACTTATTCAATGCGTAAACTACGTCCAGTTACAGCTAATATAGCAAAATCGGACGGCCCTCAATCGTTAACAACATGGCAAACTGTTGGCAATCAAAAAACAATGGCAATCGTTAACATGCTTAACCTGAGCCCTGTTGAGGCGACTTAACGCGGCAGTTGCTCATCAGGGTGTTTCGCCACCCGCCGTTTGCTGGGGGGGGGGGGGGGCGTTAAACGCCCCCAGCCGATAACTCGAGAACCAATAGGCGCAGTGAAACGCACGAGGCGGCAAACGAAAGAACGCGACGAGACGCTTCAGATGAGTACTTGAAAGTTGAATTTTGAGGTCACAGGTCGGGTCAATATCAGGTCAAATACCTGAAATCGGGCTTTCAGTAGCATGGACTTCAGAACCTCGCGATGGGCGCCTCTCGTCATTAACTCTGTCAAAACGGTGCACAATCCTTCATATACTCGTAAGTCCTACAAGAGTGTCAGATACATGTAGGGGTCAGTCAAACATAGGTCAGGGTCAAGGTCAGGTCAGTCAGGTAAGCACATATCCCCGAATATCAAAACTGGTATTCGCAGTCTATGACACATGTTTTATGGGTAATTTTGGGCGTAGAACACGATGGTGACATTCATTTTGTCATATGTGTACGTGTTTGGTTCAAAAAGTTCAATTTAAGAAATGCATGAGCTCGGTCGTGAAGAAGTCACGACTTCACGAGAAATTGCCAAGATTCAGTTCAAGATTTTTGAAAATGTGGAACGACAATCAAAAATCGAAGATAGTAATTTCATTGTGCATAGTATTGGCAGTCTAATGGCGTTTACCGCATGTCTGTATGTCTATTGTGTGATTTTATATGATTTTTGAACATCTGCCGTTTTTGGTCGAAAACTCAGAAATCATAACGTCACTAAAACCTCGATACCTTAAAAACTTTCAGACCGATTTTTTTTAAACTTTGTCAAAAACTTCAATCAATTCCCTACAGGTAACCAAATTTTGCGCGCCGTTTTTATGCTATAGCGCGGCGAAAAAAGTGGAGGCGTTTAACGCCTCCCCCCCCATCCCCCCAGCAACCCGCGGTTTAAGTTTTGAGGTTGTCGTCTATTGGTGAGCACTTGGAATGAACAACAATTAATAAAAATATACAAAAGGTAGCTCCCCATCCCATACGGGACCAAACGCTGAAAATGGCAAGAAAGCTGACCGTGCCGTTTCGGCGGCGATCAAAATGACCCAAATCGCGGCAGAAACGCTAAACACCCCCCCCCCCCCTAGAGAGGTAGCCCAGGTTGGGATTTTCAATAGAAAATCACAATTCTAAAGAATAGTGATTGTCTTAATTGAAAAGTCCCAACCTTCGGATACAACATAAATCTGCCATCCTTACCGGTGACAGTAGCCAACATCAGGACAGTGGGCGCGGTCCGCTGCGATGCGGTAGAAATCGTCTCCGGCCTCCTCCTGCAGAGCTGAGATGAGCTCGTCTCGCGCCTGTTCAGCCGAGTAGCCCATCCGGAACAGCTCCAGAAGACGGTCCCTGGTCGCCGTCGATACATCCCTCTCCTTCAGGACGTCAGCGACTTCCAGTCCATGGTTGTGGCTGAAGTGGATGCTAACGACGCCAAGAAGCCCATCTTCGAGATGATTTTTCTGCCTGTTAAAAACAACCAAAGAGGTTAAGAAAAATGTAGGCACTATCGCGTTCGTCTTGCCAAGCTGCGTCGAACGATTTCTTCTTTAATTCAAAGGCTGCCTGACCCACATAATCGCATTTGTCATGTAAAATGGACCATAAAACATGTACGAGGGGCGTTCAAAAAGTTCCCGGCCCAACCATGAAGGAGTTGGAATTTCGTCGTCGTCGTCGTTGTTCCCTCCAGCCCCCTAGGGGGCGTAGCCGATGAGGCTCAATTGGGCGCGGTAGCCGGCGGCCAAGGCCGCCACCGCGCCGTCGTCCCTTGCCATAGACGCTTCCAGGTGAATATTACCCAGGCGCCGCAGGCGGCGTCCCGCCAGCGCCGGGCATCGGAGCAGGACGTGTCGTGGAGTGTCCGCCTCCTCGCGGCAGACGCGGCATTGTGCAGCAGGGCAGCCCATGTCATTGCACTGCGGGCAGTCGGCCTCGGGACGGCGGCCGATGCGGTGCAGGTACTGCGCCGAGCCGCTCCAGTGTCCTGCTCGGAGCTGGTGAATATCAACCGCGACGGCACGGTCGGCCTCCAGGACGGGGCCGGGACGGCGGTCGGCCCATATCGCCCGGTACCAGCCGTCCGGCCAGCTCCGCTGCCAGGCGCGCGCAGCGTCTCGTGCAACGGCCTTGCATATCGTGCCACCGTCGATCGGAGTGTCATGTTGGGGTAGGGCGCTGGCCTCGCGGGCGAGGGCGTCCGCTCGCTCATTACCGGGGAGCCCGCAGTGTGCAGGGACCCACTGCATGGTTACTGGCTGGCCCCCCTCGGTGAGCGCGGCCAGCAGCCTCCATATATCTGCGGCCAGCGGAGTCCTCTGGGCCGCCGGGCCGCTCCGCAGGAGGGCCAGCGCCGCCATCGAGTCGGTACAGACGACAGTCGGAAGGGAGGTGTCACGGCCATCCATGTTCAGGAGCTCCTCCAGCGCCGCTCTCAGGGCGAATAGCTCCGCGCGGGTGCTGGAGCAGAGGGCGCCTGCCGCGACACGCACCTCCCTGATGTCGCCGTTCGGGGAAATGATGGTGGCTCCTCCTCCTCCATTCAGCACCCCATCCGCGGCGGAGCCGTCTGACCATATCCAGGTCGCCTCGGCCGGAAGCTCCGCCAGACGGCTCTCCGCTGCCTCTCGTCTTGTGTCCGGGTGGCAGTCGCGGCGTCCCCCGGGACCCACCTCCAGGACGATGGTCACACCGGGGACATCGCGCCACGGCGGCCCGGCGGTTGCTAGCCGCGCTTCAAAGGTCAGCGGCGCGCCGCCGCGGCAGACCCGTGCTAGGGCCTCGCGACCGCGGTCCCTCCATCCGGTCGTCGTCTTGAGGCGGCGCGGCGGGGTCGACTCCGCCAGGGCTCGGAGAGGGTCGCCCTCTGGCAGGGACATCGCCAGGCCCAGTAGCCTGGCTGCCACCACCGAGCGGCGCGTGCATGCGGCGGGCATGCCCGCCTCCGACAGCAGGGCGAAGGCGGGTGTTGAGGCGGGGCAGCCGGTTATCACCCGGGCCGCCGCCCGCAGCTCCCTGTCGACCAGCTCCAGGTGTGAAGCGGAGGCCGCAGGCATCCACGCCCCCGCCGCGTACTCTAAGGCCCCCCTGATGTACCCGTTGGCCACCGACCTCAATTGGCGTTCGCCCAGTCCCCAGCTCCTCCCGGTCATGCGTCGCAGCTGGGCGACACGGGGGCGGACCTTCTTGCGCAGCTCGGCACAGTGGGCGCCGAAGTGAAGGAGGCGGTCAAAGGTCACGCCCAGGAGTCTGAGGGAGGGGCCGGCAGTCACCACGGCGCCAGACACCTTGATGCTCAAGCTCGACGCGTCGCGGGCCCATTGGGATAGGACGAGGGCCTGTGTTTTCTCGCCGGCGACCCGCATCTTCCATCTTGATGCCCAGCTGGCGATGATGTCCGCAGCTCGCTGGGCTCGGCGGCCGGCCTCTTCGATGGAGGCGCCGCTGCTGAGCGTCGCCGTGTCGTCGGCATACATGAAGATGTCTGTGCCTGGCACGGTCTTGAGCGCCGTGATCAGGTCGGCCGACCACAGCGTGTAAAGCGTTGGGGCCAGAACACTGCCTTGCGGGAGTCCGGCCCGGAACGGGCGCTCGCCTCCTCGGGCGCCGTTGACCTCGACCGCAGCTCTCCTGTCCCGGAGGAACGCCCATATCCATGCGGACATGCACTTGGGCACCCCCAGGCGGAGGAGCTTGAGGCGGAGCATCTTGTGATCGATGACATCATACGCCCGTGAGAAGTCGAAGGCGAGGAGTACAAACTTTTCCGCGGTCTTGCCCTCTTCCGGTCGTCCTCTCGGTTTCGGCTTGTTCCAGCCATCTTGGACCCGCTGCACCAGTCTTGCCAGGTTCTCTTCAGCCGATCTGCCTCGTCGGAAGCCGACCTGTTCGGGCGGCACGAGTCCATCGCGCTCTACCAGATGGTTGAGGCGGGCGGCGATTAGGCGCTCGGCCAGCTTCGCCAGGTGGCTAGTGAGCGCAATCGGCCTATGGCTGGCGATCATCTTTGGGTCCTTCCCAGCTTTGGGAACTGGGATGATGGTCGCCCGGCGCCACGCAGACGGTACCTGGCCTGTGGACCAGGACAGGTTCAGCAGTCGGAGGAGAGTGGTCTTGGCACCCGGGCCCAGGTGGCGCAGGTGCTCGGCGCAGATGTCGTCTGGGCCCGGCGCCTTCCCACACTTCATGTTGCGTAGCTGCGTGTCCAGTTCCTGAGGCGTAAACAAGGAACAGGCCTCGGTACGGGCATCGGAGCAGACGCAGGGCTCGGCGCGGAGCCTTGTCAGCTCGGACTTCGTCTTGCGGTCTTGGAGCTTATTCCGGACCTGTCGGCTGACACTGGCGTACTGTTTGGCGAACGCCGCGGCCTTGGTCCGGTCCTCCACGGCGCGACGTCCGTGGTCCCCGAGCGCTTGGCCGGGCGGAGCTTGTTCCGCCCCCTCCATCTTCCGGAGAATCTTGTGAACTCTGCCGATGTTGGCAGGCCGGTTCAGCTCCTCGGTCGCGAAGTTCCTGAAAGAGCGCGCCTTCGCCTCCTCCTCGATCTTCGCTGCGCGGCGTTTCGCCTCCACCCAGCGGTCTCTGGCATCTGTCGATCCGGGAGCGGCGTCCAGTGCTGCCCTCGCGCTACGGCGGTCGCGCACAGCCTCCTCCAGTTCAGGGTCCATGGCCCAGGGCTTGGGGTCGGATCTGGCCCCGCGGGGGACATGCAGCACGCTGCACTTCAGCAGCGCGGCAGTGAAGAGCTCGTTGAGTCGCTCTGCCGTGACGTCCTCCGGGAGCCCCGCGAGAGTTGACTCGCAGTCGTCCTCGTAGCCAGTCCAGTTTGCCTTGTGAAAGGCCCAGCGCGTCTTGCGTATCCGTCTTGGGCGGTGTCCGCTCATCGTGACGGTGGTGACCATCGGCAGGTGGTCGCTGCCGATGTCCGTGCCCACCGCCCACGTGCAGCGGCGGGCCAGGTCACGGTGGCAGAAGACGGCGTCTGGAGTGCTGGGTTGTCCCCTGTAGCTGGTCCTGGTGTGGGAGCCGTCGTTGAGGGTGGTGACACCGGTTTGTGTCATCCAGTCCGCCAGACGACGCCCCGTCTCGTCCTCCTCCATGCAGTGCCGATCCCAGGCCGGGTGGTGGGCATTCCAGTCCCCCAACAGTAGGGAGTCTGGGTTGGTGGGGAGGGCCGACGGGTCGAAGTAGTCGGACCTCTGGTCTTCTTCGCCAGGTCGGATTGGCGGCCGGTAGAGATTGTGGATGTCCAGGGTTGGCGCAGGACTGCTGCTCTTCAGGGCGGAGTTGCTGAGGTACAGGCGGATGCCGCACCACTCGGTAGTCGTGTCCGCCATGGCCAGGGGGGCGGTCTCCAGCTTGTCAAAGTTGAGACCCTTGCGGACGTAGATCGCTACGTCGCCCCCCTTGGCCGGGCCTGAGTTCCTCCGCCCCTGTGCCCTTCGGCGGACGGCCGCCGTCTGGAACCCCGGGATCTCGGTGAGAGATGAGGCGCTGAACTGTGCCTCTTGAACCGCGATGACGTCGATTTTTGACTCCGATAGCCAGCCTTGGAGCTCTGTCAACTTGCGACGTAGTCCCTCGGCGTTCCAGCAGGCGATCTGCAGGCGGCTTCGAGTCTTGAGGTTGGCGCGGTATCGGCGGTTCTTGGCTCTCCTGCTTCGACCCCGGGAGCTCCTTCCGGCGGACGCCGCCGCACCCCCGCCGCCGGCACTAGCGGCGGGGGGCGCCGACTCACTCATTCAGCGCAGGCCGGCGCCGCTGCGGACAGCCTCCAGGCGGCATGCCCTCGCGCGGCACCGGCCCGCTGAGCGTGCACCAAGTGTGCGGGTCGACGTGCAGATGGCGTAGGGACGACGGCGCGGTGGAGCGTCGGCCGCCGGCGCCCGGCCCCGAGAGGGCGGGCTGGGACCCGATTGGCTTCCCCCGCCGCTCTCCACGGCGGGGGCGGGGACGAGCCCCACGGAGTCCACCACGTGAAGGTGGGTCCCTCCAGACTCCAAAATGCAACCACTGTCAGGAGTTGGAATTTCGGCCTGCAACGCGGTGTGTTCAATGATGTGTTATTGGGATGTCCACTTACGTAGCCATTAACCAATCTGCCCTGTTATTGGTTCAGGCTACTAATTAATCGTAACATAGTTTGCCATTCCCGGTCAGAATGGGCGACGCCCAGAAGAGAACAGTGATTTGGTTCATGTATTGCAGAAAAATGCACCAAACGTTATTCACGAAAAGCTAGTGCCAACACATGTTGAGGTTTGTCTTTCTTACAGTAGCGTCAAAAAGTGGGCATCTCTGTTCAATTTTGGTCAGCAGATCATTAATGGGCACCCCCGCAGTGGCCAGCCATCAACAGCATTGACTCAAGAAAATATGAAAAATAAGCACTTCTTTGTGAAAAATGACAAATGTTCTGGTCTGGAACAACGCAGCAGAAGCGGAGGTGTCCATCAGGTTCCTCAAAGCCATTCTCCGACAGCGTATTAATATGTTTAAGATCTCTGCAAGATGCATCCCCCGTTTGCTGACTCCAGAGGAAAGGCAAACTCCAAAGGAGGCGTAACGCGAAAATTTTGGCCCCTATATCGAAGATCTAAAAGAGTTCATTGAACTACTTGTTACCGTGGAGGGATTGTGGGTGTCACACGTTGACCCTAAGGGCGTGACCGAGTTGCACAAGTGGAAGCACACTGAGTAAAGGCCACCAAATGTGTGCGACGTGTTTAAGTCAGACGGCAAGGTGACAGTGGTTGCATTTTGGGATGCTGGCGGGGCTCTGCTCGTCAACTTTCTAAAACAGGGGCGCACAATTAATGATGAATGCTACACCTCCCTTCAATAACAGTAGCGAGCAGCAGCTATCAAGGAGAGACTAGGGAAGCTGACTAAAAGTGTGCGCCTGATCCAGGACCACGCACCAGCACACATGAGCAGGGTGACGATCAGCGAAGCAGTGAGCTGTGGCTTAGAGTTGTTGTCACAGCCACTTTTTTCACCGTATCTTGCACCCTCAGGCTGCCACCTCTTCCCCAACATAAGGAGATTGCTTAGCAGTGGCAACTTCGCTGACAGCAAGGAGACAAAAGCAGCCGTCTTGGACGTGCCAGATGCGTCCAAACCCCACTTGGCTATGGAGACCCAGGGGCCTCTCGCGAAGCGCTGCGCGAAATATTTTTGTCTTAACGCTGGTTATTTGACTAAATGAGCATTTTTGGTCTAATAAGTCGACGTCGTATCTCTGCTCCTTCATGGTCGGGCCGAGAACTTTTTGAACGCCCCTCGTATCACACGACACCTTCATGTTGTGACTTGTGACCCCCAGGTGACCCCCAGTGACCTGACCTCTGTGACCTGACCTGGTATCAGTGACCTCAGATAGCGAAGTATGTGTTTGACGAACAATGTACCATCGATGGTTTTCAATAACTTACCAATTTACTCGATTTCACAACACATTTCATGAAATGCCTGTGAACGGTGAAAATCCGACCTCTGACCTGACCTGTGACGTCATCGGTTTGACCTAGGTCAATGAAATTTGGTCACAATGTAGTTTCCGGGTGGGGCTATCGAACGCCGTTTGAATTTTGAAAATCGGCTGGTAAATTTTCGAAATCTTGGGGGGGACGAAACGCCCCCCCCCCTACGGGTGGTAGGGTCCGCCGGTGCCCGGTAGCCCTACGGGGCGCGGGTTAATACTTACTTGCTCAGCTTGCCGGCTTTGGCAGGTTTTTTCAGCGTCAACGACAGCCGGGCTGGGCAGGTCGTGTTTTTTGAGGACGGTTTAAGGTCAGCTGTTGCCGATCTTGGTCTGGTCTTGTGTTGGCAGCGCCATCTGGTCTGCCAAAAGATAAAATGGTTCCTGTCAATTCAGACTGGTAGGTTGCGTTGCGCGACAGACATGGCCAACAATGGACAGAGGACATGGATAAGAGACGTTGGGTGGACAGGAAAGTGTGACAACTAAAAGACGTGACAATGGCGAATTTGATAATCGCAAACGTAACGACTCATGGCTGGAAGCGTGTCAGGAAAAAAGAAACACGTGACAGTGGCGGACTGTATTGTGACATCAATTAATCTGATCTTATGCTTGCAGACATTTAAGATGAAAGACATTGGAATGGCAATCCATTTTACGAGGTTCTGAGCTTCTATATGAGTAGGGTTGCTAATAAGAGCACGCTTGTAGTAATCATTTTCAGTTCATGTTAATGAACTCGGTCACACTTACAATAAAAATACATCACACAAAGCTTACTCTGTAGAGGTTAGGGCATCGGGGGTTGTTCTTGCTCTCCTCCGTCTTCAAACCAGGGAAGGTCGAATCAACACGGAAAGTCTGCTTCGTTGCTGACTGGAATTCGGCGAACCAAGTCAGGAGCTCTTCCTCTCGTGTTACAGAGACACGGAATACCGTGTCGAAAAAGTCACCGGGAAGTCCTTCGAAGGAACATACGCGGTAGTCGTAGTTCGTAGGAAGCAGCTCCTGACAAGCAAAGGATTACGATAGGATTAGGTATGTGGTAGGAACGAGGGAATAAAAAGCCGACGAAAAGCCGAAAATAGCGTCGATTTGTTGAACGGGAGTGTGTCGGGGTCCATTTTCGGGAGGATCTCCACTGAGCGGCGATGGGCGGTGTTCAAGTCTTTCGTGTATATCTACAAAACGAATTGAGCTAGGTAAATGCAATTTTCTGAGCATTACTTAAAAGTATGTCATATTGATAGCATATATATCCTGTCAAAATAGTGGTTCTATCTTGAACATCAGCTGCTCCACGGCTAATTTTCGGGAGGGCCCCACTGACCAGCAATGGGGCCTGGGTTTACGTGGATATCTCCAAAACGAATTGAGCTAGCCGCTTGAAACTTTCAGACTGTTCTCAACACTATAATAAGCATGTCCTGTCCAAGGTGGTGTCTATCTTCAACAGCAGGGGCTCCAGGGCTCATTTTTGGGAGCACCTCCACTGAGCGGCAGTCGGGCAAAACTGATATGCGAGCTGTGTAGCACCTGAGAATAACCACCCTACTGCGCCCCCAAAACTTTGATTTTTGCTTCCTGTAGAAAAAAAACGAGAAATCGAATAGCGTTTGAATTTTCGAAATCAGTTCAGGAGATCGCGAGATCTCCGGGCGGAGAATAACGCCCCTCCCCCTGACACTAGCTAAGGGTAGCCATGAGTCTGGCACTAATACACGGAAGGACCCGGGCTTGGGCCAGCTTACGCAGACCAAACCAGGGGACACGTAGCGACCTTCTCCACATGTAGACGAAAGGGAACTTTTAAGATCATGATAGGTCGGCCGAAAAACGTCATAGTGACGGCATGTTCCGCCGGCATTGACCACAATAATTCCATAATTTTGTAAGCCGTAAAACAGGTCTAAATGTTACCCTCCAATCTCATCTAAATGTTGACCCACGCGGGGCTGGGGGGGGGTAAATTTTACCCCCCTCGCGAATTTTTGCAATATCTCAAAAACGGCGGCGCGCAGCGCCGCCAAACTTTCAGTGCTTACATCAATTTGACACGTTCCCTGAAAATTTGAACGAAATCCTTCGGAAATTTTTTGAGAAAATGACGTTTTAGTGACGTCATGTTCGCCATTTTCGCCTCAAAAACGGCAAAATTACAAACGCCCCTAACATCTTCATTTTTAAGGGAATCAAGACGTAACAAAAAAGGTTATACGTGATTCTACTTTGTCTATCAAATTGCTATCTCGGTTTTTGAAAATGTTTGATTTTGGCCCAATTTTTCTAAAAAAACTGACTTTTTTGGGAAAATAATTATAAAATCCAAAATTTTGCGTGTATCGGAAAAACCGGAATATATGTCAGAGAAGTGGTCCATGTGCACCTACATACCAATTTTTAGAAGAATCGGTTCAAAAATGTGGGAGTTATTCAAAATTTTATGACGTCACGACAAGCAAATTTTTTGAAAAATGATTTTTTTGGAAGTTCTAGACCTCGTACGGAAACAAAAATAGCACCATTCGATTCGCCGTGAAAAACTGTATCAGATAGACACCTTTTTAGGCCTTAACAACCAACTTCAAAATTTGACCTCACTTGACCTGACCTTGACCTGACCTCGACCTGAAATTCTTCCAGATGTGGTCCATATCACCTATTGAGTGTGCCTCTTGAGTTCTATGAATAAAATGACCCATAAAACATGTGTCGCACATGCCCTTTTCTATATTTTGTTTTTGGTGACCTGACCTGACCTGACCTCAGACCTGACCTTGACCTTGACCTCTGAATGATATTGTATGCAACGAATATTGTCTTGGTAGCATAAGAACACTTTTTGGGCAATCAGTCTCAGTCCATGACTCCATTTTTTCGGCAACTACGGTGCCAGGCCGATACTGTAGAAACTTGCAATTTGTACCCTTGACCTTGACCTTGACCTCAAACTTTAAATTAAGTACATGTTTTTAGTTGTTGGTGATGAGATCTTTCGATTGGCGTTTGAATTTTCCAAATCGGACCATTAGTTCGGGAGATAACAGGGGGGTAAAATTTACACCCCCCCCCCCAGCCCCGCGCGTTCGGCTGGAGATCCCAGCCCCGCGCGGGTTAACCTCCGATTATTGTTACCTTTATCAGCTTTGCACGTTGACACAGCATGGCACATTTAGGGCATGCTGTTCCTAAATGTGCCTTTTGCAATGTTCTGCGAAAACTCAAACTGTTGGTCGAACATTGGCACAACGGCTATTTATATGGTTTATTTTCATAAGAAAATGTTGAAAGTTTGCTGTAAGACTCAAGTTATGCGCACTCCGCAAAGTGTTTAACCCTATTACTGGTGGGGGGGGGGGATCGCCCCTCCCCCTGGTAGTTTTTCTCCTCTCCACAGAAAGTCATAGGCGCCAGCTTCCTGACTAGAGTTAGGGACTTTTCAGATGCCCGGCAGTTGCTGGGGTAGTTCGCCACCCACCGTTTGCTGGGGGGGGGGGGGGGGGCGTTAAACGCCCCCAGCCGATAACTCGAGAACCAATAGGCGCAGCGAAACGCACGAGGCGGCAAACGAAAGAACGCGATGAGACGCTTCAGATGAGTACTTTAAAGTTGAATTTTGAGGTCACAGGTCTGGTCAAGGTCAGGTCAAAAACCTGAAATCGGGCTTTCAGCAGCATGGACTTCGGGACTTCGCAATGGGCGCCTCTCAGGGGCCCGGGAACGATTTTCAAGTTGGGGGGGGCGAGCCTAAAATACCTGACATGATGCATATGAAACAGTGGCGTAGCTAGGGGTCTAAGGGGACACGTACCCCCCCCCCCCCATCGGGTTCAAAGGGACCTTCGGGTCCGAGGGGCCCTGCGGCGCCATTTGACCGCTGAAGGTCAAACCGCTGACCGCCCCATGGGGCTCGTTAGAGCACCTCATAGGCCCTAAATAGCCACACTAAGATCTCCATAAGGGGCCCACGCCGGCTTCTGAGCGCCTCTTGCGCCTTTTCAGGGCACCTCGGTGGTCTCCAAAGGCCCGTTACTGGCCTCTGAGAGTCCTTACCGGCCTATGAGGGGCCAGTTCTAGGGACATTTCCCGCCTGTGATGGTCCCACACTTATTTTTCTGAGGGCCCCATAACGGCAACTATGGGGCCCTCATCGGCGCCTATGAGGGCCCACACCAGTGTCTCTGAGGGTTTCACACCCCCAACTCTGAGTGCCTACATCAGTGCCTATTAAAATTAAGCCCTGTATCGGCGGCTCTGAGGACCCAACCAACACCTGTGCATCTGAAGGCCACCCACTGGCGACTTTTGAGGGTCCCACACCGGTGAGTCTGAGGGCCCCACCGGCGTCTGACAGTACCATGCCGGTCTCTAAGGACCCCACGGGACTTCTTCTGCCGGCCTAAGGACCCCTTGCTGGTCACTGAGACCCCCTGCCGGCTTGTAGAGAGTTCGCGTCAGCAGCTCTAAAGCCCCCACACCCGTCTGTAACGGCTCCACACCAGCGTCTATGAGGGCCCACAGCAACGCCTGTAAGGACCCTCATCGGCGCCTCTGAGAGAATCACACTAGCAGCTCTGAGCGCCCACACCGGCACCTGCATGACGGCCCCACACCGGTGCCTCTAAAGGCCCCTTACCGACGGCTCTGAGGGCCCTACGCCGGTGATTCTGAGGGTGCTGCCGATAACCGAAGGCACCACATAGGCCCTTAGTGTCGCTGAGCTTTAATCCCATACCGGCCCTCTAATGTATCCCATGCATCCCATCCCATACCGAGGGCGCCACGTCAGTGCACTCATTGCCCCACACCCCTCCCTCACACCCGGAGCGGGTAAACTGCGTTATACCAATAGCAACGATTTTACCACCGTTGTACGTTATGCATTTCTCAAAGTTGACTCAAAATGGTCCAGTATAAAACTGGCCTGCCAAGCTTATGGCCAAGGTCAGGCCCAAATCAAAGCGGGATGACAATAGCAGATGTTGTCAAATCGATACTGTATCAGCTGAAACCATTCAGATGGCAAGGAAAATGTCGTGTGTTGATGTTTAGATCTATAAAGGAAACAAGAAGGAAAGAAGTCCGGAAAAGGGAGGAAAGACCTTTCCTCGCTGCCTCAATGTTGAGGGGGCGCCGCCCCCTCTGCTCCCAAGTTGGGGGGGGGGGCAAGCGCCCCCGCTGCCCCCCCTGTTCCCGGGTCTATGGCGCCTCTCGTCATAAACTCTGTCCAAACGGTGCACAATCCATCATATAAGGCCTACAAGAGTGTCAGACCTCTTTTGGATGAATCTAAAAGTTTACATTGAGAGGAATCAAATGGTGTTTGTCCCATCAAAATCAGTCGTTAAGTTCTCAAGATCTGACAGGGGCCTTACCTATCTCATCTCAAGGAAAGTGAATGGATAAAACAGACAGGAGGTCATTTTATGTAACGTTTACTTACCGTAAGATTCCGGAAACTAGTCGAGCTGTCCTTGCTGCATGGGCACAGCTTGATATTAGCCATTTTCAGACATGTAGCCTGAAAAATAAGGAAGTTCAACAGTAAGCATTTTCCATGCAAGGGAGAGAAGTCTCAACTGAGCGCCGTGTCTGAACACTACACTTCTCAGATTCCATGGAAAATAATATAAATCCAGTCATGATGAACAGTGAACACAAATTAATACTTCTGATATCCACTCACCTGTGCCCCATGTACCTATGGGAGACTTCGCTTGAACTTTGAAATGAAATTGAAATGGGTATCAGCGAAGATAAAGTGAAAGAAAGTCGGCAATCCCGGCGTAAACACCTCTTTACATAAAAAATAACGTAACAAACATAGTATACAAGCCAGCTAGTGGTATTTGATATCAAGCGCTTCAAACTCACCTGCAAAACGAACCCAAACTGAAACGTCGCCCAAACGAAACGAACCCGAACGTGTTTTTATATACCTTCTTGCCCGAACCGATGGCGGTTTATATTTCTATAGATTGGTTTATATCAGGGTAATTGAGTGAGTTTATAATTTATATAGCCTCGCGATGGCCAACGAACGAAACACAACGCACCAGCAGAAGCGACTCCGTGGGATGCGAACGCGAACGCTGTTGCTAAGCAGCCCCAATGCATTGTGGGTCTGACGTCACTGACCGGGGAGGGAAGCCAATCAAACGCGCACTGTGCATTGCTCCGGCTGGGAAAAAAAATCACGCTGCCGGTGCTCCGTCAGCTCCGGTGAAGGTCTGTGCGCCCACACGGGCGGCGGAGTCCACTGCCCCGTGACACCGGACGGGTGCAGGTTGGGGCAAATTACAGACAGCGCCAGGCAGGCACACTCGAAGCGGCGCCGCAGCAGCGTGAAGAAGCTGGTGATTGTACCGGCCACACCCGTTCACAGTACATTTTCTTGTACCGGCCACACCCGTTCACAGTACATTTTCTTCTCAGCTTGCAGCTGCGTGCGACGTAGCCACTGCCAACCGCCAGGCACGTGAGCACCCTCGCGCCTGTGACAATGCACATTCGGTCGCTCAGGCTCATGCGCAACAGCTCCTCACATGAGTCTAGCCCGTGGCCGCCGCCACAACAGCCACACGGGAGAGACAGTGCCGACACGACAGCAGATACACTGGACAGTGACGTGGTGCGACAGCCTCCCCGGTCATTCTGTCGCGATCTCCATCTCTGCTGCTGCTGCTGCTGCATCCGACAAGACCATTTATTTGCCTTCGCGGACCTCCACTCTCTGGTAGGTCATCCTGCACTGCACGCGCAGCCAGCGCCTGTCTCCGTAGCCATCTGTCTAAGACGCCAAGAGTCGGCTGCGCAGGTCTCTTTGCCAAAACTTCTCCCCACTTCCAGACGAGTGACAAAAGGCAGAGCTGTCTCAAAGCTCTTTGAGACGACTGCTGCGACATTGGAGGTGGCTGCGAGGTCAGCGTGGTAGCCCATCGACCGCAGCACGCTGACGGCGGCGTGCAGGGCGCGGGACAGCTCGGCCAGACCAGTCAGGCTGTGTTCCGTCACAGGAGGCAGCTGTAGCACCCGGCGAAAGCTGGACATCACAACCGCCGTCGGGTCACCAAACTGCTCTTGTAGCTCGCGGAGAGCTTCTCCGTAGAGGGAGCCGTCACACAGCAGACCACTGACGGCGTCTCGGGCTGGCCCTTCGAGACACGTCTGAAGGTGAGTCAGGTCGTTCTGCATCAGACCAAGGCCATCTATAGAAGGTACAGTCACTCCCCCGCCGACCAATCGAGACAGATCCTGAGTGACGTCACCCCTGATGCTCGAAAGGGGTACTCCATTCCTTTACAACGTAAAAATGACTAACTTCATTTGAAGATTTTTGGTGACACTCTACACATATCGCTCAACCATTGATGTCATTGGAAAGTCCAACTAATTTTCTAGCGATAAAAAAGAGCAGTAATATGCTAAGAAATGGCCGGTTTTGAAGATATAGACGATTTAGAAACCCTCTGCAGTTGCAGGAAAGCAACGTAAAAACGCATCGAGCTTATATTTTTACTATGAATAAATCATTTTTCAGTAAGTTTTTAGATATGGTATCGATTTATTCAACAACTTTATTACAATATTTTTATTACTTGGAACTTTATTTCAAAATAATATTTTCAAAAATGGCAACTGTTGGCAAGTAGCTTTGAAGCGATTGCGGCGCGCCGCGCCATTATTGTCCTGAGGCCCCCATATGATGTCATCAAAAGTGGAGTGACATGGGCCTGCATCAGACAGCTCTCGTCTATCGTGAACTAGAGACTTAAACAGAGCGCCACACCTGGGCCACTGCAACGGGTCACCGTGGAACTTCTCCAGCGCCAGTCTTGGTAGAGGAGAGGGTGCTGCAGCCGTGCACTGTACCTGCTGAACCATCTCTGGACTGGACCGGTGCAGGGGAGCAGCTGGTCGATCCAGGAGCCGGGCGGCGTTTTCTCCGGGGAGCAGGCCCGGCTCCCCAGCTCGCTAATCCAGCGGCTGGTGCGATCGACGGCAGTCACCGGTGCCGCGTCACACGGCGGCTGATGATCCGTGACAGCAGTGAGAGGCGGCTGTCCGGCTGCCGCGGGCGACTGCACTCTGGAGTCGCCGCCGCCACGCACACGCTCGTCATCTTCACTGCCATCCCGCTCGTCATGTTCAATGAAGTCCGCCTCCGCTTCCAGAAGCTCGACCTCATGAGCGAGCGCGGACTCTCAGTCGCCGCTCAGCCTCCTGAAGTTGTCGCTCCAGCTCGGTTCGTTGTCACTGCTGTGCCACCCGAAGCTTGGCCAGCTCTGCCTCACGCCTTACTGCAGAACTTCGTGAAGGCACTGCGGGTTTTCAGTGATTCCGTACTTCTACTGATTTTACACGTATATCATTCAAAAAACGGATCCATTAGATTTACTGATTATTAAAGATCCGGCCCGGATGACCATGATAAAAACATAACATTCACTTTTGAGGTCGATGCATCTATTTAAAGATATGCCTCTTCAAAATCAGAAACATTCAACACAATGCCTTTATTTTTTTACAACAAACCTTTTTCTTTCATTTTTGTCCTACATTTCGAAATTAGATAAAACTTGCTGTATCTTGTTGTAGCACTTGCTGTATGTAAGGCATATGTATAAGTTCTATGAGAAAAAAAAAACACTTTTAAATGGCCTCCTTACAATGAAATACAAAATGATGACATAATGAAACAATTATTGATGATTTTTACCACAGGTCATTATCAAAATAAGTCGGACACAACTTTTGTGAGACACAACGAGAAGCTAACAAATATCGGCAGACAAAAATTCGGCCCCCGGTCAACAGACATGGTAGCCCAAATCTAGTCGGATATGAAAATTCGTCTAAATCCAGACTTTAATGCTAAATTGACTATATTTGATAGGGTTTTATGAAGATACATGACCAGATACAGAAAAAAGCGAGATGCTATCTTGTAGATTAAATCGTCTACTATCTGCGACTTTTGAAGTGTTTTTCAATCTGAGGTACGGAAATCGTGTTCCCAAGAGACTGAAAGTAGCCATGCTTTACATTAGACCCAATGGCAAAAATTCGGAATCTGACGAAATTAGCCATTTTTACGTCTGATTCATGAAAATTCTAGACAGGATATATAAAAACTCGAGATGCTATCAGCTGGGAAATTTCATTGTCTATTACCGCATTTTGAAGTGTTTTTCGATCTGAGACCGGCAAATCGTGTTCCCAAGAGACTGAAAGTAATTCCGTTCTACAGCAAGACAATGGCAGAATTCTAATATTTGGTGGAAGATATCTTAGGATGCTAATCTGACTACTAATTGCAATGCTTCATTGGAAAGCTCAACACTGGCACTATCATCGGTCTTCGCATTGCTATTTCACGGAACAATAAGAAATAACGTTTTGAAGCCTTGACTCACTTTTCATCGACGGGCTCCATCCCCATCACCACCAACAATTTTTCGGGAAGTCAGGGTTTGGCAGATATTTATGCAGAATTGCAGAGCTGTGTTAATACGGCACTTAAATACACATTTTAAGAAAACTGTTTTTTTTTTCTTAGCATGAGTCAGGTCTCAGAAACAGCAACATACCGATATAATGAGGAAAAATAAGTGCAAATGATCGCGCAAGAGAATATCCTTAGCTCCCTAGCAACCACCTAGCAACGTAAGGCAAAATAGTAAACAACTCCTGTTGATATCAGTTAGGTACTCAGCCTTGGAAGCACACTAGACGGTCACCATACTGGGCTTCATACTGAAATTTGCATACCAGAATGGATGTTTCCAATTAAAAGTATTTTTTCGCGAAAATTATCTTTGTTGCCCTACTATTTTTCGTAAAACCGAGATATACAAACTTCATGATATCAAAAATAATATTGTGATAATGAAAACCGCCATATAAAACAAGATAATTGCTGAGATCATGCCTACTAAACTTGGTCCTACCCCCTAATTCAATATCCCTGCTGCAATATACCACATAAATCATTCTTTACAAAATTCAAAAATATATCTCGTTTCGTCGATTCGTTCGCACCACCAATTCCGCATCTCTACTCAAGATATACACAGCATTCAAGATATACACAGCATACCGTTTAATCAGAGCACACGGTAGATTTTGTTTACTGGCACACCTGGTTTTGTGTTCAGAAGAATGTTTGTTTTGCTATAAAAATGCCCTCTTGATTTTTCGCTTCTTCCAGCTAGCCTCGTAGCCAGAATTTTGACCCCACCCCACTGAATGTCATGACCCGGCGTCTCCAAAACATGCTTTGAGATCCCTGAGTGGTTTTCGTCGCCGTTTCTGATGGCTCTTTTGTGCTCGCTCTCTCGTGTTTTTAGACTTCTACCGGTTTCTCCTATATATACTTTCTTGCATGAGCACTCATACTGATACCCCAGTCCGGTATTTCTTTCATTTCCCTACTATCTTTGGGTTTTACTAGCATATGCCTTAGATTCTTACCCGGCTTGTTGACTACTTTTGCATGTGGAGCTAGAATCCTCGTCACTCTCTCTGTCACTCCCCTCACGTACGGCAGAACTACCAGCGCCTTCTGCTCACTCTCTTGCCTTCCCCTCCTGTGACTATGTGTAAAATGCATTTTTCTACGTGTCTTTTTTATAAATTGACTAGGATAGTTGTTGGCTTTCAGAGCCTTTTTTACATGATTCATCTCAGTCGATTTCCCTGCGTCATCCGATGGGAACACCTTCCCCCGCCGCATCAGAGACCTAACTAAGTTCTTATCCGTGTGTGTTCCTTTTCGGAAAACGGCTGTAGGGAAGAACCGTGTAAGACGCCCAGGGTAGGTAAAACGCCCCCATGCCCTTATTTACGACACAGTTGTGTCCTTGCTTTTATAAGCATTACAGATGAAACAGGTACTGTGGAGGCAAAATGCTGATGAAGTTTGGTGGGCGCCATTATCATTGGGCTGATTTTATAGCCAAGCACATGATTTTACAAGATTTCTTAAATAAATATCGGTCATAAAACGACATTAATTCACTATTTCATTAATTCACTATTCTACTTACCTAAACAATAGAGTAGTACGGCTGAAAACGGAATATTACATGCAATATCTATGCAAACGAAACTCATCAACGAGTGACAACCAAAGTGGGGCGTTTTATTACACCCGTATTGTAAAACGCCCCGTTTGCAGGGGTCTTGCAAAAGCTCATTCTTGCTGGAATGCAACATCCGAATGGCTTGCGTATTATTTTGTTCAATAGTCGTAAGATAAGACTTTAACAAAATACCTAATGACGCATGGTGAAATAACCCGAGTTAGTGGTGACACACCATTTTTCTTTAAGGGGGCGTTTTGCACGGTTCTCCCCTACCCACCGTCCCATCCTCGCGCCTTTGCACCTCCACGTCTAAGAACGGCAACCTTCCCTCATCCTCCCTCTCTAAGGTAAATGCTACTCAGGGGTAGCCAGTAACAGTTGGTAGCATTAGGCCAAATGGGCGCTCAAAAACTACTACCCCATAGGATTTCCATGTTAAATCGACCTTTTTCAAGCGAGCTTCACACGTAAGCTAAAAGATAAAGTGCCAATATTATTGTGGGGAAAGGTAGCCTCAAGCTTCCTCTACAACCCTTTTATCTAGCGTTTTTCGATGCGGAGGCCATAACAGGTCCAAAAAGCATTGGGCGCTGCCCGAGGTACCAAAAGCCCCTCCATGAGAGCATAAGTTCCTGCGCATGCGCACATTGCCTCAACCCTGTACTGGCGTACATTAGTGATCTGCTCACGGACTCGGTCAGCCAATCAGCGTCCCCAATTACATTAATAGATGTCGCTAGCTGTTGCGAATCACGCAGCAGATGTGCTATTTGGGTGTCTGTCACGTGAGACAGCTCGCCCTGTTTAAAATGGTCTTGCAGAGCATGTCGGGCTAAAAAAGGCAGAATACAGATGGACTTGAATCACAGAAACGTTCTTTCGTTAATTTATGATTAATCGATTTTTACTTTAATTCTGAATAAAGTAAACAGACAGAATCAGAATATTGAAGAATGACAACATAATTGGCGACCGTGACAGGACAATCGACATGGAAAAGTACTTAGAATTAGCAACACGATACGGATTGCAAGGTGAAGACGCGCTGAAGTTTGCAGCTGAGCGTATGGACAAGGATGTGGAGCGAGAGGAGAGAAGATTGGAGCGCGATAAAGAGCGAGAAAAGGAAAGAGAAAAACGCGAAGAGGAAAGAGAAGAACGCGAAAAAGAAAGAGAGGAGCGAGAAAAGCAAAGAGAAGAACGAGAAAAGGAACGGAAACACGAGTTAGAAAAGTTGCAATATCAAAATGAGACACAGAGCACATCAAGACAATCCACAAACCCTGTGCTGACTCCAAAACTGCCTCCATTTGTAGAAGGCCGTGATGAAATGGACAGTTATCTCCTGAGATTTGAGAGGTTTGCTCGGGCCGCTGGATGGGAAGAGGAGCTGTGGGCGGTCTCACTGAGCGCCTTGTTAACCGGCAAGGCGCTAGATGTTTATTATCGACTGGACGCTGAAGAGTCTTCCGACTATGAACATCTGAAACACGTGCTGCTAAGGCGTTACGGACTGACAGCAGAGGGCTATCGAAAGAAGCTGAGGGAGTCGAGGCCTGAACAAGATGAGACACCTGCGCAGTTCGTAGTCCGACTACAAGCATATCTTAAGCGATGGATCGAAATGACAGAGACTAACGACTCGAGAGACGGCTTGAAGGCGCTGATAATTCGAGAACAGTTCATGGACACCTGTACTCCCGAGCTCCGCCTGTTCTTGAAGGAAAGGGATCTGGCCTCTCTTGAAGATCTCACCGAAACTGCTCAACAATATTTGGAAGCAAGAGGCCAGACCTTATTTGATCTGAATAGGAAGCCTCAGTGGAGCAGGGACGCGAGACCACGGAGTTTCAGAGTGTCGGGACAGGCTGAAACAGTTCGATCCGCAGCTGCACTACAAGTAAGTGCAAAAACCCTGAAATGCGCTTTTTGTGAGCAGCAGCACGCCACAGAAGCATGCCAAGATGTTTTAAAACTCAGTGTCGAAGAGCGACGTAAGCGACTGCTAGCATCCGGCTGTTGTTTTCTGTGCCTGCGTCCAAAGCACATCGCTAGCACTTGCGAGAGTAAGAAAACGTGCACTGCATGCCAGCGGAAACATCATGACCTACTCTGCTTTGACAACGAATCGGAAGCGTCGAAGAGACCCGCACAAGTCCTCGCCGCTCGGTCGCAAGTGCAAAACAAAACTGGCGTCGCCCTGCAGACTGCTCGCGTTATGGCTGTCGGGGCAGCGGGCTTGAAGTGCGCTAGAATGCTTGTGGATTCCGGCTCTAACCAGTCATTTATTACAAAACGGCTGGCTACGAAACTGCAGTGCAAAAATGTCGGAGAGCAAGACACTCAGATAGTGACATTCGGAGGTACTGAGAAACGTCACAAGTCAATGAAGAAGGTGTCTGTCACGCTGAGGAAGATGGGTAGCATGTCCAGCGGCCTTACACTGAGTTTGGTCCAGATTGACACCATCTGTGGCCCGGTGAACACAAGCCTCACAGTGAATCAAGAAGAGCTGGCTCACTTGCAAGATCTTGATCTCGCTGATCCCCCAGAAGAGTGGGAAGACGGACAGGAAGTCGACATACTGCTCGGAATGGATTTTTACCAGGACGTCATGACCGGACGTGTACGACACAGCATGTCCGGTCCGATCGCGATGGAGTCCATTTTTGGGTGGATTCTGGGCGGCCGAGTCAATTCAACTGAAGAAGAAAGCAAACAGACTCTCTTCGTTCGAACGACGAATGCCAGTGAAGATCTTGAGCGGATCTGGGATCTGGATTCGATCGGGATCAAGAGCCCTCCATTCGCTAGTGCACGCGAGGAAAAACAGACTCTGGAAAATGAAGCGGTGTCACACTTCGAGAACACGTGCACAAGACTTGACGATGGACGATACGAAGTGCGATGGCCAAAGAAAGAAAACTTTGACAGTCTCCCTGAAGATGACAAACTAGCTCGAGTACGCCTCGAGCGTTGCGAGAAGGCTTTAGAGTCTAGAGGACGAAGGCAGGAATATGAGCAAGCTCTGATGCAGTATATAGAGAACGACTACGCCGAGCGAGCCCCCAGCACCCCCGATGGGCCTCTACGCGTCATGTCACACCACGCTGTGTACAAAAATGGGAAGATACGGATTGTGTTTGATGCATCCGCCGGGCATCCTATTTCCCTCAACGACTGCGTGCTGGCCGGGCCCAATCTGATCGCAGACCTCGCTGGAATCCTGCTGAGATTCCGGTTCCACCGAGTCGCTGTATCAGCCGATATAGAAAAGGCCTTCCTGCAGATCAGCCTCCATCCAGAGGATCGCGATGTGACCAGATTCCTCTGGAGAGAAACTCCTGGAGCAGAGCCGACCGTATTCCGGATGAAGCGAGTCGTCTTTGGGGTCAGCGCGTCACCCTATCTCCTACAGGCAACAATCAGGCGGCACCTGAGTCAATATACCGACTCATGCGCTGCATCAGCTCTGCGTCTAAGTACCGATTTGTACTGTGACGATCTGTTGACAAGTCTGAAGACAGAAGAGGAAGCAGAGAAATTCATCCAAGAGACAAGGCAGATCTTCAGCGAGGCGAAGATGAATATGAGAAAATGGGCCAGCAATCGAAAGCTGGCTGCGGTCGAAGACGACAGGTCCAACTCGATTCCGCTCCCTGATGGCGAGACAGAAGAGAAAAAGGTGCTGGGAGTGGTATGGGCCCCAACGGACGACAGCTTGAGGTTTGATCCCAGCTCCCTTGTGAGCTTGAGTGATAGCCTGCGTCCTACCAAGAGGAACGTTCTCAGAATATCCGCCAGGATTTTCGATCCTCTGGGCCTGCTGACACCGTTCACAGTGCGGACCAAAATGCTACTGAAGCAACTGTGGATTGGAGGGAACCGATGGGATGACCCAATGCAAGCAGATGCACGTCGGCTATGGGAAGCATGGAAGGAGGATCTCAAAGAACTCGAGAAGATCCGCATCCCAAGAAGTTACGGTTCAGCCAACACTGAATCGTTTGAAATCCACACCTTCTGTGACGCCAGTCAAGACGCCTATGCCGCCGCCGTGTACCTGCGGTCAACTGATAAATATCCCCGCAAGAGTAGACTGCTGATTTCGAAGAGCAGGCTGGCGCCGACAAAGCCCATGTGTCTGGCGCGTCTTGAGCTAATGGCAGCGGTGATCGGCGCTCGACTCACCGAATATGTGCTCCAAGCTCTCAGCATTCAGCCGGACTCCGTACATTTGTGGACGGACTCAGCCGTGGCACTCGCCTGGATACGGAGCAACCCGCAGCGATGGGGTGCCTTCGTGTCGAACCGTGTGGTGGAACTGCAACAAAAGTTCGCTCCAGAGTGTTGGCGGCATTGCCCTGGCCAGAGCAACCCGGCAGACTTGCCGTCGCGAGGTGTGTCTGTCAAGAAGATGCAGGAAGACATATGGCAAAGAGGTCCTGCTTGGCTGGAGCTGCCTGAAGAAGGATGGCCGCGGCAAGATCGGATCTGTGAACCTCCGGAGTGTCTGAAGGAGGAAAAGAAGAGCAAAACTGCACCGGTTCTGGTGACTCATCAAACTCATCCTGACGGAAGCTGCCGGCTGAAAAATGTCATTGATGTCAGCAGATTTAGCACACTCGACAAGCTGCACCGAGTCACTGCATGGGTGCTCAGATGGAAAGCCATCCGCCCCGGCCAGACCAGAGAGCACGGAGACCTGACCGTGGAAGAGCTCCGCAGGGCTGAAAACATCTGGCTGAAGGAACTGCAAATGGAGTCGTACGCTGCGGAGCTTGCCAGGCTTCAAAAGGGAGAGGAAATCAGCAAGCAGTCCAACGTTTACAATCTGAATCCGTTCATGGATCAAGATCTGATGAAGGTCAGAGGGAGGCTGCAGGAATCTGACCTGAGCCAGGCAGAGAAGCATCCCATCATCGTTCCTTCAGAGCACAGATACGTGCGGCTCCTTATCCTCGATCGACACCAACAAGCATGCCACGGTGGAGTGCAACAGACGCTCCATTCTCTCAGGGAACGGTTTTGGATCCCTCGCGGCCGACAAGTCGTTCGGAAGATCATTCGTGATTGTTCAATGTGCAAGATGTTCTGTACAGAACCTTTCGTTGAAGAAGCGGCTCCACTCCCAAAGGAGAGAGTGTGCCAAAGACCGCCATTTTCGGCAGTTGGAGTGGACTTGGCCGGTCCAATATACAGAAAGGACCCTCCCGGAAAAAACCCTCTGAAGGTGTGGCTAGTTTTGTTCACTTGCACCGTAGTACGAGCGGTGCACCTTGAACTAGTGGAGTCTCAATCTGCAGACGACTTCATGAAGGCATTTGAAAGATTCTCAGCAAGACGAGGGCAACCTGAGATCGTCTATAGCGATAACGGCCTCAACTTCAAGCGCGCGTCAAGGATTCTGGCTTCAAGAGGCGTCAGGTGGAAGTTCAATGTGCAGCGAGCGCCCTGGTGGGGCGGCTTCTGGGAGAGGCTGATACGTATGACCAAAGAAGCTCTGCGTAGAACCCTAAGAAGAAGTCTCCTCACGTGGGAGGAACTCAGCACAGTCCTGTGCCAAATCGAGGCGGCCATCAACGCCAGACCGCTGACGGCCCTCAACGACGACCCAGATGACATCCGCCCTCTCTCGCCACAGGACTTCTTACGAGACAATCCTTCTAAGCCTGGGACTGGCGACCATCAGTATACGGATGCATTTTCTGTCTCTGGTCGTGATCTCAAATCGATGAGAAAATATCGCCTTCAGGTCCTCCAGCATCTTTGGAAGCGGTGGAACACTGAGTACTTAAGAGCACTCCGCCTACCACTCCGGGCAGGACCCCAAAGACGAGGACCAAGAGAGCATGACTTGGTGCTCATAGAAGACAACCCGCGTTCCTCGCGTGCGTTGTGGAAAACAGGCATAATCGAAAAGCTGCTTCCTGGACGGGATGCTCGTGTGCGGTCGGCGACTGTGCGCACTACAGACGGGACGCTCGTGCGGCCGATTCAGCGGCTTCATCTTCTGGAGGGAGTTAACCTAACCCAACCTTAGGATATCTACGTTCCAGGGGTGACAGCGGTGTAGTGAGATGTTCGTTATTCATCTCACGGGGGGAGGATGTTGCGAATCACGCAGCAGATGTGCTATTTGGGTGTCTGTCACGTGAGACAGCTCGCCCTGTTTAAAATGGTCTTGCAGAGCATGTCGGGCTAAAAAAGGCAGAATACAGATGGACTTGAATCACAGAAACGTTCTTTCGTTAATTTATGATTAATCGATTTTTACTTTAATTCTGAATAAAGTAAACAGACAGAATCAGAATATTGAAGAATGACAACAGCTAGCATCACGTAAATCCTGCTTGCGAACATATTTAAAGAATGAAACAGCTGCGCCATTTCCGCCTTCCATTGATTCCTTCCATCTTAGTATCAACTATACGCTTTTCAACTAACTTTAGACTAAGTTTTAAACTATGGTCAGTATGTTATTTCTGGTACATTTAATTTAAAAATAACTGCTTTATGAATTTGCCTTTACTCGTCAGAATAGAATACTTTATTTTTTCCATATTCAAAAAATATATCACCTACCATGTAACTCATCCAGGTAAAATGGGCGCTTTCCGCGTCGTTGGTGTACCCGTTGTTCTATATACCCTGATGCTACTCCCTGGAACTGCTGATTTAGATGGTAGTGGAGTGCAGGGGCGGATCTAGGATTTCGATAGGGTGGGGGCAGTCAAGCACAGGGGCGGCACATTTTCCGCCTAAGGGGGCGGCATTTATAGGGTCTGTTCCAGTCCAGTGAAAAAAAAAAACGAGCTTGACGGCCGTCACGAGACGCAGCGATTGATATTCAAATTTAGGGTCTCAGGTCAACTGGTGACCTCTGGTCAGGTAAATTACCCTAAAGTCGGGTTTTTGTTTTTGGCAAATAATTTTGCAAACAAATGGCCATAGAGCAAAAATTTAGGCATAATCGTATTCCTCTCAAGCTGCGTCGAATGTTGTGGGTACTTTTTGTTCGGTAAAGGTCACAATCAAGATTGACACAAAGGTCGTCAGGTCAAGCCCCCTCAGGACACTGTTCGGACTAGGTCAGGTTGCATATCAATCGATTTGGAAGCTCATTGCAATCACAATGGTGCCTTTCCCGACTCTAGCTTAATTTGGTCGAAAGTTATTAACGAAAAACGATTATGACCCAAAAGAACGTCCTCTGTGACGTTCTCTGTGACGTCATACAAGTAGGTACAAAATGCCAAAATAAGGCACGGAATCCTTTGACGAGCGTATGAAAACACATTTATTTGCGTCTTCGGGCGGATTATATAACAACTATATGTTCCAAAAAGCGCAAGTTCAGTAGTTCCCCCATAGGTTTATAATGGGGGAGGTCAGGTGACTGACCTGACCCAAGATGAATTGTACGAACAATCCAAGATATACGAAGTATGAGTACCCGGGAGCTTGTTACTTTCTGAAAGTGTCATCATCCTCGCCGACACTTTGCCTGGCGTTGGCGGCGTTGCGAAGTTGCAACATTTTTTTGACAGTGCAGACTGCAGAGTGCAGAGGTTTACTTATAACCTGCAGAGGTTTATGCATCGGTCAGTGACCTGACCATAGTTGGAGAATTGTACTGAACTGTGGGTGCACGAGCTCTCCCAATTCCACGCCGGCTTGGCTTTGGAGCCGCAACAGACTGTGGAGGTCAAGGTCACCGCTAAGGCGGCGGCGGATTTGCTGCGCCCGAGCACCCACCGTTTGGCACAATTATCCACCTATGGACCTGAACTAACCTGGAAAGGAATCAGGTGTCATAAGGTCTGGTTTGGATGGGGGCTCACGTAGGCCAAGTTTCAGCTCTCTATCGAAAACGGCTCCGGAGCAGTCACGAAAGAAAAAAATCGTAAGGGGTGCCCCCCCCCCCTCCTCCCTCGGCCCGCGAGGGTTAAAGGTAGTGTGCCACCTTTCAAAGATTTCCCATTTTATTTTTCCTAGGATAAGAAGCTTCTGTTTTTACCTAATATCGCAAAAAAAAAATCAAAAATGGGCCTGGAATAGTGCTTTTTTCGCCGAAAAGTTTATCGGTTTTTCGATATGTATAACAACTGTAGTGGGCTGACCTGCAAACAGGCGTCGGCAACAATCGCGAATGCGGCGCACATGTGACAATAAGCAAAGGTCATTATAGAGTTACGACGTACGGGAATGAGTTATCAGCTGTCTAATCGTAGACAACACAATGTCGAATTTAAACTGTAAGCCTGTATTGGTATTGTTTCTTTAATTTGGCTGTCGAACATTAATCTATGGTTTGAAATATTGTTTTATGTAAAATAATTGATATGAAACAGCCGTCTCTAAAGTTATGACCCCATCTCACCACATGAAAATGGCAGAAATGACAATGATCAGCTGACGCATTTTTCTTGGCCGAAGTCAGAGCGCGCGGCCCGACGCACCACCACCGCACCACAAAGTATTAGCAGAAGCCATCTGCGGCAGACCGCGTCTAAAGCCAGGGCCCCGGTAACGTGAGGTAGCCGAGTCGAGGCAGCGTGCGCTGACCCAAGCCGGGGCCGCGGCTTTGGGCGCGGTCTACCGCATCCCCGGGCAGCCCCGGGCTATCACATGACACCGGGAGGACGCGCGGCCCCGGCTTGGGTCAGCGCACGCTGCCCCGACTCGGCTACCTCACGTTACCGGGGCCCTGGCTTTGGGCGCGGTCTACCGCACCACCTAACAGGCGTGTTCGAAACCGGAGGAGATGATGATGAACGGGTTTATCGAAACTTGATTGGATGAGCCTATCGGTAATAGCGATTTCAGTGTGTGCATTTATTGTTCATAGTGGTGTGAAATGTGGTTGGGGTACGACCGACAACCCGTCGGGGCGAATTTCGCACTGGGGTACTCAAAATTTGAAGAATTTAAGACGTTCCCATGAGTTTTGAAGGTATGGATAAGTTCTAAAAATCCGGTTCTCCTTATCTGGGCCATTAACTCCATACGGTCCAGGAAAGCTGGCACACTACCTTTAAGAAGGGGGTAAACTGGCTTCAGGGACGTCGCTACGAGTTCAGAGGGAGCTACTTTCATTTCAGAGGGCGGCACTGTATCTCAGGGTCTTGGCTAATGAATTTCGACTAAGGGGCAAACCAGACCTCAGAAGCCAGAATGACACCACGTAACATACATATACCGTATACACCGCATGTAACATGCACAGGCTAAGATACAAAATTTCTGCCCAAACATAAGTATTCGTACACCTACTTCTACCGAGGGGTTAAGACTTAAGAGGCCAGCGTAAGGCGCTCGAAGGCCCAGGACGAGCCCTCGGAGGCTAGCATGGGGCACTCAGAGGCCGCTTTGGGGACCCTAAAAGGCCAAATGTGAGGGGGGCGTGTGGCGTTAAAAATCCCGCACGTAGGCCTTGTAAGACCAACGGGGTAGGGCCTTCTGAGGCCATATAGGGCCCTATGATGACAATTTGGGCCCTCTTAGGCCATGGGCCTGGTGCCTTCTTTGGTCGGTGTGGGGTCCCTCTGTGGACAGCGTTGGACACTCTGAGGCCAGCGTGGGGCCCTCTGTCCTCTGAAAACTGAGATTGGTGCTGACTGCTGAGTCCTCAGAAGCCAGCGCGGGGTCTTCATAGACTGGTGCTGGGCCATCAGAGGCCACATTGAAGGCCTCGACAGGCAGAACTCAGCACTTATGCATGATTGGGCCTTAGAGGTCGGACTGAGGCCCTGGAGGGCGACATGGAGCCATCAGAGGAATTCATAGCCCGAGTTGGACCCTCCTAAAGCTTAGGGTATCAGCCCTCAACCAGCGAAAGACTCTAGGCAGATCGATATCTGCTCTTTGAGGCTGACGTGGGGCTCTCGGGGACCATCTTGAGCCCTCAAGGATCTAAGACCGGAGATAGGATCTACAGGGTCCGATGTGGAGCCTCCAAAGCCTGTGCAGGGTCCTCAGAGGTCGACGACATGGAGCTCTTAGAGACCGACCTATGACCAGCGTGACCTCTCAGTGACCAGCGTGGCCTCTACCGGTCTGTGCAGGAGCCTGTAGAAGTCACAAGAAAGGTCACCAAAGGCACCAAAAAATTCAACAATAACTTTAAAAGAAGACAGTAATAGTGTATTATGTAATGCCTTCAGCCCAACAACACAGATCAGTTTATGTACAGCATGACCTTTTTCGGTTAGAGCATGCAACTGACTATAGGTCATACTATAGATAATTTAACGCCTCTCGATACGAGAGACACAATTACGGTAAAAACTGTGCCTACCATACGTGGAGTGAGTAGATATATGTATGTATAGTACGTAAAGAAATGGAACAAATGCTTCTGCAAGATCCGTCTATTTTGACAGTTTTTGCTCTCAGTGTGGGCCAAATTGTCGAACTGAGCTCGAATCTAAGGCCAACGCAGTGGAAGCTGCCAAGGATCTATCAAATGCATTGTTCCGTGACGCTGTAACACTTACGGTTCACGAGCTATGCGCCCGGATGCGAGGGAAAAAATTGGCAAAGTTGGCTAGGAACCGCACCCGGTCTCGGGTAAAGTAGGTTACCACTGGGGCCCCTAAAGTTAAGATAGGACCCCTTCTTAATTCCCATGTTTGGCCTCCTCCCCTTTCCAACATATTAATACGCCACTTCATGACCTGCCCTACTATAGGTATTAGACGAATGGCTATTGGCCGTGTAAACACTGGCGCCAAAATGAGAAAGTGAAACAGCAAATTTGTCAGGCACCGGGTTCAACAACTAATTTTATGCTGGATAATATTTGAAGCGCCTTATTTACTCCGACTGGGTGGGAAATATCTCGTCACTTCGGGACCACCGGAGGGCGGCACTATGACTTCAGAGGCGGCACTTTGACTTCAGAGGGCGGCACTATGACTTCAGAGGGCGGCGTTATGACTTCAGAGGGCGGCGCAATGACTTCAAGGACCTTCACGAAGACTGGAGGGCGGCGCTATGACTTCAGAGGGCGGCACTATGACTTCAGAGGGCGGCGCTATGACTTCAGAGGGCGTCGCAATGACTTCAAGGAGCTTTACGAAGACTGCGGAGGGCGGCACTATGACTTCAGAGGGCGGCACTATGACTTCAGAGGGCAGCACTATGCTTCAGAGGGCGGCACTATGACTTCAGAGGGCGGCACTATGACTTCAGAGGGCGGCGCTATGACTTCAGAGGGTGGCACTATGACTTCAGAGAGCGGCGCTTTGACTTCAGAGGGCGGCGCAATGACTTCAAGGAGCTTCACGAAGACTGCGGAGGGCGGCACTATGACTTCAGAGGGCGGCACTACGACTTCCGAGGGCGGCGCTATGACTTCAGAGGGCGTCGCAATGACTTCAAGGAGCTTTACGAAGACTGCGGAGGGCGGCACTATGACTTCAGAGGGCGGCACTATGACTTCAGAGGGCAGCACTATGCTTCAGAGGGCGGCAATATGACTTCAGAGGGCGGCACTATGACTTCAGAGGGCGGCGCTATGACTTCAGAGGGTGGCACTATGACTTCAGAGAGCGGCGCTTTGACTTCAGAGGGCGGCGCAATGACTTCAAGGAGCTTCACGAAGACTGCGGAGGCCGGCACTATGACTTCAGAGGGCGGCACTACGACTTCCGAGGGCGGCATTTCGACTTCCGAGAGCGGCACTACTACTTCAAAGGGTAGCAATATGACTTAAAGTAGCGGTATTTCGAATTAAGGGGCGGCACTCTGACTTCAGGGAGAGAAGCGACATACTCTGAGGGTTAAATATAAATTCAGATAGTTACTACCAGAGATTATTATGAAATGAGCTTCAAAGAAATGCGGGTCATTTCCGTAAAATGCACTTCATCACGTATGGAAAAAAAGCCGCCCTCCGCCGCCTTCGGCGGCGGAGGGGCGGCATTTTTCGATAGGCTAGGGGCATCGGCCCCCAGATGCCCCCCCCCCTGGATCCGCCCCTGGTGGAGTGCCGCCACATGCTCAGCTTAACTACAACAAAGGTGTCGTCCACATAGCGCTCTATACCTTTACTTCATCTGGAAAACTCGGTATGGCCTTCTGCTCCACTTCCTCCATGAAAAGAATTGCTATGATCGCGCTTACTGGACTCTCCGTCGCCGCCCCTCTTTTGTTTATAGAACATATGGTTCACCTGAAAGTACGTGGTGTCAAGGCACAGTTTTAGCAAATAAAGAATGTCGTCTACGTCCGGTGCGAACGAATCGACGAAACGAGATGTTTTTGAATTTTGTAAAGAATGATTTATGTGATATATTGTGTCTTATAAATGCGTCATTTATGTGTCCGAACTTCGAAGCGAAACGACTGAAATAGTGTAGTATATGTGTCTCACTGTATTTTAGTTTTTAACGAGCTGACGAAGGAATCTCCGATAGCTTCCGAAAGCTTCTCGAATAAACGAAGAGCTGGAAGTACGGTTATCGTTATCAGCAATATGATGGATACTTTCATCGGACCGAATGGCACCAATAAGCTCCCGGCCTTTGTTGTGTGTATATGGGGGATGGAGGGGGGGGGGGGGGGTGAGCGGGTGTTTTTTTTCGCGAAGAATCACAGTGACCGGTGGGAGGTGGTCGGTATCAGGGCGCGTTGCGTGTCGTGTTCTGGTGCCATTAGCAATGACCTGCCGGCGGCGGCCGAGGCGGTGACCCGGATACGGCGCCGGCTCGGCGCTTATAGACCATGTGTCATCCGTCGCAGCATCGAGGCCATTCCAGGGCGCTACTTACAAACTTGGACCATCTGGCGAGGTGGCCGGCGCGGCCGTTGGACAGGACATTGTCACGAGCCGGCCGGCGCGGCCCCGGCCCGCTACTGTAATGAGCCGGGCGCCGGCTGCCGGCGCGACAGGCAGTGAGTGGCCGAGTGGTGCCAGGCACCGGGCGGCCGCTATGCTCCCTCCCACCCAGGGGGCTGCCCGCCACCGACCGGTTGTGGAGCGCTGCTCTGCGATGTCGCCACAGCCGATGGTCATTAGACGGAGCGGCCGACACGACAGGTGTGAAAGACACCGCCACTGACGGAAACATCAACCTGACACTGACACCGACACCGACACCGACACCGACACTGACACCGACACTGACACCGCCACTGACGGAAACATCAACCTGACACTGACACCGACGCTGACACCGACACTGACACCGACACTGACGCTGACACTGACACTGACTGACACTGACACCGACACTGACACTGACACCGACGCTGACACTGACACCGACACTGACACCGACAATTACTGACACTGATACTGACAATGACACTGACACCGACACTGACACTGACAATGACACTGACACCGACAATTACTGACACTGATACTGACAATGACACCGACACTGACACTGATACTGACACTAACACTGACCCAGATACCTCAATAAATGTCTGAGTCTGAGTCTGCACCCAGATACTGCAGGTGTCCCACTTCATTTTACGTAGCTGTCAGAGGCGGTTGCCACCTACTACGAATACCCGGCATACTATACGGCATAAGAATACCCCTTACTGGTTGACCTGACCTGACCTTACCCGACCTGGCCTAAATGCATGAAGACATCATATATGATCATAACTAACATGATATTCGTGATCAGCGCCCCGAAAAACCATAGCAGTCACCCTTTACGACGCTCTAACAGGTCCCGATTTTCCCGACTTTTGGGTCATTGACCTGACCTGGAAGGTCAACCGATGACCTAGGACCTTAAAATTGGGTATCATCGGCTTCCTTTCAGCACGGGCAACACGGTCGTTTTTTCCGCGAGGCTCTTAGCTCGATCAGGGGCGAAACGGCAAGGGAGGAGGGTCCAACGGACCCCCCCCCCCCCCCCCCCATATACGTTCGCAGCTGTAAAACACCAATACGGGCGAGGATTAATGGATTATTAAAAACAATTCTCCAGGTTGCCCCCCCCCCCAGTCAAATTCTCTTAAAATAGGCTCTGTGTTTTGGGGGATAATGCCTTATGGCCTGAGAACACTTTGATGTCAAGTGATGATCGTATTATCCTCCAGCAAGTTGTTAAAGAAAACAGGCCTACACCCAGTTTCGGGAGATCCGTAAAACAATGAGACCAGCAATGGCTGGCATTTTCCATCATTGTCGGCTGATCTTGTAACAAGCGTATCTATTTCATGTGCGAATTTCACAGCCGCCCTGGTTGACTATATAGGACGGTAAAAAGAAAAAAGCGCAATCATGTTTGCCTTACTTTATACGCTAATTAAAGGGACCCTCCCACCTTCAAAAAAGTTAATGAATTGGCATGAAAGTGATGTCGCTCGGTTCAGAAAGAGCAAAAACAAATATCTACCAAATTTCATCGAAAAATATTCACCGGTTTTCAAGATATTAGACTTTTACTTTTGTTTACTTTTTGGGATCTCCGCTGTTCCTAGCGACTTTATTTGAAAGTGCGGCATTTGTTGCGCGCAAAGCAGCGTATACCACCGCGTGCTACAAAACGTTTTAGTCCACTGAACTCTATAATGTGGAATGCGCATCGGCCGCCAAATGGTGTCCAACGGTGCCGCCATGTTGCGCAGACCAGAAAGCGGCCGCCGCCTGTGCTGGGGAATAGGGAATTCGGGACCTCGATTTGCGTTTGCGGTCGCTGCATCCGTTACGCTCAAGCTATGTGGACACGGAACCCGGCATCTTACGCAGAATTGAGTGGAGAACAAGATGAAATCCTAAAAAATCATCAGCTTTAAGGAACTAATACGTTAAACCCTTATAAGTCAATGGGGAAATATGAAAATTGTTATTTTGGCGCCGAGAATGATCTGAAACTACCTCAAGCATATAAAATCATGATTTCATGCACTCTTTGCAAGGTTCTATGCTTCATATTTGCATTGTTGCCCTTGCGTGACGTCATTTGTGACGTCACAAGGGTCACCATTTTTCTTCAATAACTCCCGACCAAATTGAGCTAGCGAGTCGGGAAAGCCACCAATGGACTCAGGAAGAACTGCCGAATCGAATGATATGCGACATGACCTCTTTCGACCAGCTTCGTGACCTGGGGGTGCTGACCTGACCTTGACCTGAGGTCAACACCCTAAGTTGACCTGACCCGAACAAAAAGTACATCACTCGATGCGCCTGAGCTAGCTGAACACGATGATGCCAAAATCGCGGCTCTACGGCCATTTTTGGCGAAGTTATTTACCAAAAACCGAACCCGTGCCTTAGATCACTTGACCTGACCTCAGAGGTCACCGGTTGACCTGAGATCCTTACAGCGGGTTCCTACCAGTCACTCTGCATTATACTTTGCCGCATACGACCACTTAATCGCTTAATTCTAGTATAATTAGCGGTGCATTAGCGAGGTTGGTTCAATCAACCCCCTCGGCCGGGGCAAATGTAGGTCAGGCGAGTGAATTTGAGGAATTCTGAAGATACGATCGTGTTCCCCACTCAATTCTGCGTAAGACGCCGGGTTCCGTATCTACGTAACTTGAACGTAACGGATACGGCGGCCGCAAACGTAAATCGAGGTCCCGAATTCCCTATTCCTCAACACAGGCGGCAGCCGGTTTCTGGTCTGCGCAATATGGCCGCCACCGTTAGACACTACGGCCAATAGGGTTGAAGCGGCATTGCTCCCCTGTGTTTTAGTCAAACATTTAAAAATCGTTAAATATCTGCACTGACGTCACACATTCAGATGGGTATTCCTATGCATTAGCCCCTCTGAATCAAAATGCTGCAATTTTGAAATTCAATTTTTCCGATTTAAGGCATTTCTCGATGTTGTGAGTGCCGAAACCGGTAATTGTGAGCCAGGGACCCCATTTTGGCTATCTCAACTCAAATCTAATGTTAAGGTGGGAGGGTCCCTTTAACAGGTAATTCTGGGACACCCTGTATGTGCGTATCATTGGCCCACCATCATTTCACGGCTCAGGGCACAGATAAAAAGTCATATTCGTATCTTTGGCCCACCAAGGGCATGCTTTAAAAAAAGAATACAATCACAGTTGTGGTTCTATGCACCTGAACACCAAACATCTATGACAACTAGATGATGGAAGCCCCAACAATCACATGAGATCCAAGTCACAGAATAAATCACACTCACTTATGCGGAAGGTATGTGGCAAAACATTCCAGATGTTCTGGTCCACCTGGGCCCGCTTTCGCTTCGTTTGACGTCACACGACTGACAAGATTGTTGCGCTTCATCAAGCTTATGACCCACTTCCTACCAGGGCAATTGTTCTTGAAGTGACTGATGGTCACGCCAGCGCGATCAAGATACGGCCCCCGCCGAAGTTAGTTGGTAGCACTGCTGCTCCACGGCGTACATTTCCTACCAGCCCATAGGGTTTACATGTTAAATGGCCTGTTTTCGGCGAGCGATATCTCTGTCAATCTTTGAAGGAATCAATGGTTCTTAGTCTCAAATGATAGATCGATGAATTTTCTTTCGACCATTCCTCTACCATTTTTCACG
The DNA here is from genome assembly GCF_019059575.1 of Amphibalanus amphitrite. Lineage (NCBI taxonomy): Eukaryota > Metazoa > Arthropoda > Thecostraca > Balanomorpha > Balanidae > Amphibalanus > Amphibalanus amphitrite. The sequence goes on from NW_024881711.1 coordinate 696,668, forward strand.
AAACCCAGCCGATCTTCTACGGCGTACAGGGTAAAGATTTCTCTGCACGCCAGCACCCGCTATCCGCCTCTCCGATCATCGGCGCGCGGTCCTCGGTAGCGCAGTCGGTAGCGTATCGGGATACGGATTCCAGGGTCGTGAGTTCGAATCCTGGGAGCGCCGCGCGGTTTTGGCTAGAATTGAATGATGTAGATTCTTGAATGTCTGCATAATCATTTATTAATAGGTAATTGAATGTATCTGCCCACTAATCGGCCCCTAAAACCTATTATTTAAGAAATTTAAGAAATGAATGTCACGTGCGCGTCACGACTGCAAACCATAAGCGCTGCCATATTCTAGTATGAACTAACTTTTTGCTAGTCCCTACCACATATAGTAGGTTTTCTAGTAGTTATACCAGAAATTCCTACCAAAGTTTGTCCTACCCTTCACTCAATATACCCTGATCAAGATATGTCTGGTGAGACTAAATGCTTACTTCGAAATCTGAGCTGTGTTGCGGCATTGGCGGTTATGTGCGGCGTGTATGCCGCATGATTAGTAAGCGGCGACCACTAAATTAAAGACTTAAACGCTCCAACCTGTTTTCAATGAATAACACTGCATACCAAAAATGCCAATCGCTCTCGTCGTAAGATATTTAGATTTAAATAACTAATTTATCCGCATCATCATTTTGAACCAAATTAATGCTTTCAACTTAGTACTCACTCACTCCTTCCTTCGTTGGCTCCGAACAGTACTTCGATTGTCTGGAAATCGTATGCCAAATCCCGCACCTGTATACGACTGGTGCATATAAAGGCCGATGTAAGAATTTCAATAGGCTCTCGCATGCGATTTCCTGGCTACCCAAAAAGTCTGTTTCAGTCATGCTATCAAAACATGGTATGCCAGCCCTCTCACCAGCTTGTAGTGCCCCCTGACCGTCATTAAAAGCCTAGTTTCCCTCCATCATCTCTACTAGATTTAGGTGATGCTCCGACAAATCCACAAACAAGACCGAACTTGTTCGGAGTTCGGACTGTGAGTTAACCCTCGCCCTTTAGGGGGGGGGGGTGGGGGGGGTCGGACGGACTCCCCTCGGTTTTTCGCAAATAACTCGCGTAAAAAGCGGCCGATCACGACGTTACTTTTAGTACCCTCGCGTTGATCAATTTGACACCTACCCTGAAAGTTTCATCACCCTGACGCAAATAACCTTTGACCTGTGACCTACTTTTCGAGACCATGTTTGGCCGGAACCGCGATTCAGCGTATGTCGGCTCGCATTAGCAGCGCGTTTGCAGTCTTTTCGTGGTTTCAAGCGTTCAAACATGTGATATGATGTTGCCCCCATCCATGCATTAGGGTGGGTGTCAAGGTCACCTGAAGGTCAGGTCAGGTCATTGACCTTTGGTGACCTCGGTTCACTTTTTCGAGTTTGACATGTTTCTAGGCCAGTTTTTTTCGAGCTGAATTCGAATTAAGCAACCACATGAACGTTTACAAAGTAGTTTTGGTGCCTTCGTAACATGTTACGAGGCTGTCAGAGGCGGTTGACACCTACTACAAATACCCGGCAGGACCTCTACTGGTTGACCTGACCTGACCTAACCCGACCTGGCCTAAATGAATGAAGACATCATCTGTGATCAAAACTAGCATGATATTCGTGATCAGCACCCCGAAAAACCCCATAGCAGCCACACTACGACGTTCTAACAGGTCCCAATTTTCCCGCCTTTTGGGTCATTGACCTGACCTGGAAGGTCAACCGATGACCTAGGACCTTAAAATTGGGTATCATCGGCTTTCTCTCGTCACGGGCAACACGCTCGTTTTTTTCCGCGAAGCTCTAGCTTGATCAGGAGCGAAACGGCGAGGGGTTATACCTTATACGTTCGCGGTTGGAAAAACACCAATACGGGCGAGGGTCAAGTTGAAAGTATTAATTTGGTTCAAAACAATGATGTAGATAAGTTAGTTATTTAAATCTAAATATCCTATGACGAGAGCGATGGACATTTTTGGTATGCAGTGTTATCCATTGAAAACAGGTCAAAGCTATTGAGTTTTTAATTTAGTGGTCGCCGCTTACTTATCATGCGGCATACACGCCGCACATAACCGCCAATGCCGCAACGCAGCTTAGATTTCGAAGTAAGCATTTAGTCTCACCCGATATGTCTTGACCATGACCGATAGATCGATGTGATCAAGCGGAAAACCCCACGTGCAGAAGAGAATCAGCCTCTGCTAGCTGCTGCTCCTGTGCAGGCGTGAAGGTGTGCGGCTTTCCGACCTTACCCATGTAGGCGCCCTTCAGCTTGTTCTTTATGGTAGATCGAGGGATGTTATATTCCGTGGCAGCATCACGCTGCGAGATATTCCCCGCTTTTACCCGGCGCACGCACTCTTCGAGTGCTGAATCATAATAATGGCGGTAGTTACGCTTCATCTTGCCTATAAGAGGTGGGCCAAAGTAAGATATTTATATCACTGAAATGGATCCTAACTTTGCCCAGCAATTTTTTTAACTATTACGTGTTTCGACTTGAAATTTTGGCTTACTTCTAACCAATCATCCAGCTATACGTTAGAGGAAAATGAAGCTGCCTGTCAAATGGGAACCTGAAAATTTGGGGACACTTTTTTGACCTCTCAAAAAGTTGCAAAAAATTAGGAACAGGAGAATAGTGCACAGCCATAACAAGCAGCATCACAGAATCATAACAACACAACCAAGTAAAGCCTTACGGGTTATAGATTGACTCATAGCAGTTTCATTACCATGCTCTTATTTTCCTCCAAGATAGGGCAAAAAAGTTTCCATCAGGGTGGGACAAAATTAGGCTGCAGGGTTAAAGATAGGGCATTTTACGGTAATTAGTTGTCGACGTGATTATTTTTACTACTAGTTTAAAGCAGGATCAATTTCCTCTATTTCAAACTTTGCCACGTGGCGATATCTTTAAAACTTTCGAAGTTACGCCGCTTTAAAGATGATAATGTCCCTTGTCTAGGCCAATTTTTAATGACGTGTATCTCGGAAATGTGACGTCACATTTTGACAAAAATTGTCTCCTTTATTTTCACATATGGATGAATATTCTCACGAAGTTTCGCAAAAATCGGAAGAGGTGAGGTTCGAAATGGTCATTTCTGTCCCACTTGACGTGGAATGCCCCTTAATCGGATTTTAGAACATCGGCAGAGAAATATCGAGAAAAATGAATCTTTTTTTACCTATGATCAAGATTCAAGCATGCTGGCCATGTGGTTCATGTAACAATTAAGAAAAACAGCTAAACCACGGAAACCATGTACAAATTAAGCTCTCCTGCGATGATGAAAAGGGCTGTCAAAAGAGCGTCCTAATATTGAAACCAGGGCTGGAGAGTCAGAGTCAGAGTCAGAATCCATCGGAATCGAATGTTCTGGCCAGAGTCCATATCGGAGCCGATTTAGAAGCCAAAGCCGGAGTTTGAGTCGGAATTGCCGAAAAGTCGTCGACTTCGCAGACCCTCCAGAGCTGCGGCGTCTGATTCGGACCAGTTATTCGGAGTCAATAGTGCCGCCCGGAATCGGCATCCGAGTATATTTTTGGAAGTGGAGTCGGAGTCAGAGTCGTTAAATAAGGCTAATTAAGGCTAATTATATTTAAGCCAGAAGGAGACTTAAAAGGAGTAGGTATAAGAAAAGCAAAAAGAGCATCAGAGATAAATCTAGCTAATGAGTGTGGAGGTGATTTGAAAAAGTTCTTCGGTTTATATAAATTTAATAAACATGATTCAAGGATTGGACCAATAGAAAGTCAGCATCAGGTTTACCATGACGATGCCGACAAGGTTAAGATATTCAATGACCAGTTATCGAGCGTTTTTACTGATGAGTGCCTCGGGCAGTTTCCTATAAATGTACATAAATCGACAGCATACCCTAAACTTACAACTATATTTACCTGTCTGAGGATGACATAACTAAAACTTTGTGTAATCTTAAAGGCTAAAGCAAATAAGACAAGTGGTCCAGATAATATAAGCCGGTCCCGTAGCTCAGTCGGTAGAGCGTTGGACTACGCGTGGTGAGAGCACGCGTTCCCGGTTGCAACAGTCCGGGTTCGAAGCGCGACAGGCGTTTGACGTTTATGGGCCTCCTGACAGGTATGGTTGCGGTTGGTGGCAGGCCGTAGCCAGACTAAGTCAGTGAGGGGACCGGCCGTGCGCGGATGTGCGCACGTTAAACTTTGGACTCTAAATTCTGACATAGAACCGGAATTGCGCGATCGGAGGGTAGAGGGCAGGGTCACCGCAACAAGCTTCGCTTAGCGGGGGCTCTGTCCTTGTGAATCCTTCCAATCAAAAGGTTCGGACTGTTTATTGAGAAAAAAAATATTAGCACTAGGGTCTTAAAAGAAGGAGCAAGGGAATTATCTATTCCACTCAACATTATCTTTAAAGAGTGATTAAAAGCAGGTGAAATTCCTGATGATTGGAAGTGTGCAAATGTCATTCCAATCTTCAAAGGTGGAAACAAAACTGTAGTGAGCAATTACAGACCAGTGACTTTAAGTTCGGTCGTGTGTTAAGTGCTATAGTTCGTTTTTTTAAAGTTTGCCCCTCACTGTAAAGTCCAGGTGGTTTCGAATGTGAACCGTAAAACGACCTGGTATGCAAACCACGAGGATCACACCGCAACACTCGTGTTTGTGACGCTAGTGCACACAAATTATGGTAGCTAGATGTTCTTTTTTTTTTGCTTTGTTAGACTTGCTGGTCTATTTGGATGCGCTTGGTGATTAAAAAATTGAGATATAAAATGGTCAAAAATGCTAATTATGTCCGCTTTTGAGGCCGAGATAAAACACTGTGCACTGGAGCAATGACCAGGTCACACTGCATCCCTTCGTTTGCTACTGGGTTGAAAACGGCGAAACAAAGCACGCATCATACGTGGCGATATCTGAGTGCCTAGTGCACGATACAGCGGCGGTCCATTTATTCCAAAGCGGGATGATTGCCTACCTACAGCAAAAACTTGGACGCAGACCAAACAAAATTTACTATTTCTCGGATGGGTGTTCTGGTCAGTAGGCACAAAAAAGGAAAAACTTTGTCAACATATGTCACCATGAAATGGACTTAGGCATTCCTGCGGAATGGCACTTTTCGCCACCGCACATGGCTTAAAGGTCCGTGTGATGGCGTGGGTGGTACCTTGAAAGTTGAAACGAATTGTAGCCAGGGTCAGTCTGCAGAGGCCCTATGAAAATCAAATAGTTACGCCAAGACAGTTTTATAAATACGCCCAAGAGAACATATCTTCTATACACGTGCATTTCTTTATGGAAGATGAATGGAAAATGGAAAGTAAAAAACTGAGCAATCGTTTTGAAAACAGCAAGACGATTGCTGGCACACAAAAACTCCACCCGATTCGCCCACTGGATAGGAGGAGAGGAGAGGTATAGGAGAGGTAGGAGAGGTAGAAGTCGCTGAATGTTCGGCGTCTGAGCGATATAGGACAAAATCGGTTGTCAAGAGGACGGAAGCTTAGCGGTGAGCGCGAGGCGCGAAACAAGGGGCTGTGCGTGAGCACAGTTGAGCAATGGCCATGCGCACCGGACGTCGCGCTCTCGACGACCATTGACATGAGATATGGCCTTGGGCATGAGAAGCCACCATGTCATCGTTCTATTTTGTGCCAATAAATTGCAGGGAAATCGGTTTGTTTTGTTTTATCTCAATATGGCACCTCTTGCGGATTCGCTAGTTGTACGGATATACTATCTTAGCTATAAACCCTCGCGCTTATGAGGGGTTGGCGGTTCGGATAGACTCCTCTCTGTTTCTCTTTCGCAAAAATAACTCGCGGAGTATGTGATCAACTCGAATTAATCAGTTTTACATTTCTTAAAATGGTTATGACCCTTACTCCGATATCTTCATTAAATTTCTAGCAACATGACCCCAGTCGTAAAACCTAAGGTAATTGGTTGACCTTCCAGGTCAGTCGTCATTTCTGCCTCTGCCAGGTCATTGACCCAAAGGTCTGGTTAAAGGGACTATCCCACCTTTAACATGGGGTTTGAGTTGAGATAGCCAAGTTCGCGGCGAGGTTCAGAAACCACTATCTATCTAGGTTGCAACCCCCGCGGCCTCTTGGTGTTGAAGAAATTCGTTCCCTTCATTTGAAAATGGGCCTTGTACAAGGCCCTATCTTCAACATGGAGCGACCGTTAGTGTGACGTCACCTCGTTTAGTCATTCTGATTTAAATGGGTTTGTTCGTTGAAAAATCGCTTAAAACTTGGTCTGAGCTTTGTTGTGGTGCCTACAGAGTAAAAAGAATCAGCTTTATGACAGTAATGTGGCCTGGGGAAGGAGGTAATTTTGGGCTGTGACGTCACATATTTGAAAGTTTGTGTTTGGAATATGGGAAGCCTAAGATGAATGAAAAATAAATGCCAGAACCGTGTTCCTGGTCATCCAATCTATAAAGTCGGGCACAATTTAACTGGTTTTAACAACATTTTAGAAGGTGGGATAGTCCCTTTAATTGGAACCCGCTAAATATTGGCGAGTTTCCTCTTAGGTCTTTTCGGAGTCCTGATTTCAGGTCTCATACACACACATTTTGACCAAAGTGATGTATTTATGCAATTGGGATGGGTTGAGGGTTGAGTCAGGTCAGAACACATCAACCAGTAAGGGTCCTGCCGGCTATCCATAGTAGGTGTAAATCACCACTGACTAGCTTCGTAACATTCAGCCGGTCCTGTAGCTCAGTTGGTTAGAGCGTTGCACTCCGCGTGGTGAGAGCACGCGTTCCCGGTTATGACAGTCCAGGTTCGAAGCGCGACGGGCGCTCGACATTTATGGGCCTCCTGACAGGTATGGTCAAGGGTATGGTTGCGGTTGGTGGCAGGCCGTAGCCAGGCGAAGTCAGCGAGGGGACCGGCCGTGCGCGGCTTTGTGCGCACGTTAAACTTTGGACTCTAAATTCTGCCATAGAATCGGAATTACGCGATCGGAGGGTAGAGGGCAGGGTCATCGCAACAAGCTTCGCTTAGCGGTGGCTCTGTCCTTGTGAATCCTTCCCATCAAAAGGTTCGGACTTTTGAAAAAAAAAAAACATAAGCATAGGCACCGAAACTACCTCTCAAATGTTCAAATCAGGGATAAATTTCAGGTGAGGGTTTGGTGTTTGTTTAATTTTTCAAATAAACAAACATAAACAAACTGTTCACGAACAAATGTGTTCGCGAACAAGTGACGTCATCGGTCAAATTTTGGTAAACAAACAACGAACAGTTCGCGAACGTTCATGAACTGTTCGCGAACACGGTAAAGAGGGGGTAGATAAGACCCCCTCCTTAGCCATTTCGCTCCTAATTTAGATAGAACCTTGCGGAAAAAGCCAGCGTGTGCGTCTTTGCAAACCACAGCGATTGGTATCCGATTTCAAGGCCTTACACCAACCGGTGACCCCTGAGGTCAGGTCAAGTGTCATAAAGTAGGGGTTTGGTTTTTGGTGAATAACTTCGCCACAAATGGTGGCAGAGCCGCGATTTTGGCACCATCGTGTTCGTCGTGGCCAGGCGCGTCGAATGATACACTTTCTGTTTTGATTAGGTCTTTTTAGGATGTTGACCTCAGGTCAAGGTCAGGTCAAAGCCACTCGGGTCACAAAGCTGCATAGAGGATGTCATGTTGCATATCATTCGATGTGGCAGTTCTTTCTGAGTCAAGTGATGGCTCAACCGACTCGCTAGCTCAATTTGATCGGAAGTTATCAGCGAAAAGCTCCTACTGCACCAAACAACCTTAGTGGCGTCTTATATGACGTCATGCAAGGTCTTAGATGCACAATCTAAGCCTCAGCGTTGCAAGAATAATTATGAATCACGATTCCATGTGCTTGAGATATGACTGGTGCATTTTTTCACATGTAGAATATGCCTGCAGTCATGTCAGCACCGTATGATAACAATTGCTCGAGAGATATGAGAAATGATGACTTGTTCATGAACGTTCATGAACGTTTACGAACTGTTCGTGAACAGAGAATCGTTGGTGAACATGTGACCTTGAATGCCAAAATTCGTTAACTATCAAATAAACAAGCAAACAAACATTGTTCACGAACTGTTCATGAACAGATATACAAACACCAAGACCTGATAAATTTGAAATCAGCTACACAAACTACCTTTAAAGGTAAAACTAGAAAGCTACCCTAGGTGTCAATTACCATAACCTGCCCTTAAAGGGACCCTCCCACCTTCAAAGAAGTTAATGAATTGGCATGAAAGTGATGTCCCTTGGTTCGGAAAGATAAAAAATGAGTATCTACCAAATTTCACCAAAAATATTGACTGGTTTTCAAGATATTAGGCTTTCACTTTTGTTTACTTTTTGGGATCTCCGCTGTTCCTAGCGACTTATTTGGAAGCAATAATTTGGCAGCCTCGAAGTGCGGCAGACGTTGCGCGCAAAGCAGTGTATACCACCACGTGTTTACGATGGTTTTAGTCTAAGATTTAAAAATCGTTAGATCTCTGCTGACGTCACAAATTCTAAGGGGGGCATTCCAATGCATTAGCCCCTTAGAATCCGAAAACTGCAAGTTTGAAATTCCATATCTCCGAATTAAAGCATCTTTCGATGTTGTGAGTGCCCAAACCGGTATTTGCAGGCCATGGCCACCAAAATTTGGCTATCTCAACTCAAAACTAATGTTAAGGTGGGATGGTCGCTTTAAAGGGACCTTGATATCCACCATAAGGCACGCAACAATCATTTCACATGGCACGTTTTTAATCACAAGAAGTCTGAAAACGCACGAATGGTTATTGTGCGCCGACAATCGACATGCGCCCAATCGTAATACCGGGTTAACATGTTCTCGAAGAATAGGGCCTAGGTCAAAATTCATCTAGGTAAGCGATATGATGTTTTTACGGTATTTGAAAAATTGATTAACTCAAGAGTACTGAAAGTTTAGTCGCAATCGGTTGTTTTTACCTAAATAATTCGTGAAAAACTGAATGAATTCATCCGACCCCCTTCCATTAAGTGCGAGGGTATATCTAAAATATTGTAAAATACAAAAAGGTTGGATCAAGCAAAACAGCTGTTTAATAAGGATTACAAAAATGGCGCGTCTTTAATTTGTGATTACTTTATTACTCCGAAGGGGTAAAGCCGTCTGCTACGGCGCGTTTTTAACACAATTACGTTGTTCTTCTTACTGTTACTTATATCCTCCAAAGTTATCGTCAGCCCATTCTAATTTTCTCAGTATATGTGACTGACATGTAGGGGAATATAATATCTGAACTTGAGCAAAATTGAAGGGTACCCATTTTTAATAATGTAGCGAAGTACTAGAATGAGCAGCATGATTGAATATCGTAGAAGAATAACCGTATGCTCACTATCTTTTAACAATCCAAAATTAGTCCTAAAGTGAATGAATATATTTAGGAAACGTTCCTTCTTCAGTTCAAAAGTCCTGAAGAACTGAAGAAGGAACGTTTCCGAAATATATTCATTCATTTTAGGCTAATTTTGGATTGTTTAAAGATAGTGAGCATACGGTTATTCTTTTACGGTACCCATTTTTTACCAATTTATTATGTGGGCGAGGATGGATGACATGATTATTATTAATAAAACGAGGCTTGAAATGATCTCACGCATGTCAAAGTGTTTTTATTTTAGGCAAAATAAATATCTTAAACAGTAAAACAAGCTTTCGGCATTACGCCATCATCAAGTTTGAATAAATTAACATGTTTTTGATTTTCAAAAGCTAGAGCACAATCATATTGTTACAGGCATCCTCATAGCAGCTCACTTTTTTAAACGTATTGCAATACGTTGCAAATACATAGTGTGGTACATTGCACATGGCAAGTAAATAATGTACAACAATGTATCATTACGTACGCTACAACATGACATGCACACAATATATCATATCATGTTAATTTATTCAAACTTGATGATGGCGTAATGCCGAAAGCTTGTTTTACTGTTTAAAATATTTATTTTGCCTAAAATAAAAAAACTTTGACATGCGTGAGATCATTTCAAGCCTCGTTATATTTACCAATTTAATTTGAAAAAAAAGATTTAAAATAAAATAATTTAAAAATTGTCAAATATTATAAAAATTGCCAAAGTCAGTTCCTTAACTAACCATTTCAGTTTGTTTGAAATTAATATCTTCAAAACTGTTGAAGTTATTGATCTTTTAAGATTGCATTACGTGTCTAATTTCGCTCATAAGGTAGAAGTTTGGCGGCTTGTATTCTGTAGCCCGGGGGCATATGACCAAATCCTTTCACCCTCAGAGGTTTCACCCATTAACCATCAAGTATACCAAGTTTCAACAAAATCGCAGAGGTCGCCGATTTTGGCTGCCCTGGTTGACATGGAATGCCCCTTAAAGTGACCATCCCACCTTAACAATAGTTTTGAGTTGAGATAGCCAAATTGGTGGCCATGGCCTGCAAATACCGGTTTGGGCACTCACAACATCGAAAAATGCTTTGATTCGGAGATTTGGAATTTCAAACTTGCAGTTTTTTTATTCTAAGGGGCTAATGCATTGGAATGCCCCCTTAGAATTTGTGACGTCAGCGGAGAACTAACAATTTTTAAATCTTAGACTTAACCCATCGTTAACACGTGGTGGTATACGCTGCTTTGCGCGCAACGTCTGCCGCACTTCAAGGCTGCCATATTATTGCTTTCAAATAAAGTCGCCAGAAGCAGGAGAAATCCAAAAAGTAAACAAAAATAAGTTTTTTATAGTTCTATATAGACTATAGTTCATGATGTTATCTTTAAAACACATACATATATGTCATGATACTGTTCATACAAGTACTTCGCCATTTACTTGAAAAGTAAAAATCTTGAAAACCGGTGAATATTTTTCGGTGAAATTTGGTAGACATTCGTTTTCGCTCTTTCTGAGCCGAGTAACATCCCTTTCATGCCAATTAATTAACTTTTTTGAAGGTGGAAGGTCCCTTTAACCTTCCAGGCGGTGGGGGGGGGGGGTTGCCCCCCTTTAGTTTTTTCGATATATCTCGAGAACCGCTGCGCCGATCGTCACCAAACTTTCGGTACCCTCCCGTGAACAGCTATACACATTACACATTGTGACCAAACATTTTTCCAAAGGCTATGATAGGTTGGACGCTAATGACGTCAGAGTAACGTCATTTCTGCCATTTTCGACCCAAAAAGGTTTCGCGAGAAGAGCTGTCAGGCCTACAGCTTTAGAGACACAGAAAAATGTTTCAGACATAAAAGGTGTATAATTTAGAGGGCTACAAAACTGCTATCTCGGATTTTTGAAATTTGTGGATTTTGATCCCCAAAATCAAAAAATAGATTTTTTTGAAGATAATAGCCGGAAAATCCAAAAAGTTTTTTTTTGAATTTCGAGAAAACCGGAAGATATGTCATAGTCCCTACCGCCTTCTATCTACATAACAAATTTGAGATCGATACCTCTTTTTTGGCCAAGTTATAGCGAAAAAACTTCAAAATTGATGACGTCAAATTTTCCAACTCAACTTTTAGCAATTCTAGACCTCTTAGCGCAAAACAAAGACCACCATTAGACTCCCCGTGACGAGCTGCATCGAATCAATACCCATTTTATGCAAAATATCAACTTTGCAATTTGACCTTTTTTTACCTGACCTTGACCTGACCTCCACCAGAACGTGACCTAAACCGTACCTGATGGTCTTATAACCAACACCATTGAGTTGAAAATGAAAAACTGGCCATAAAACATGCATCGCACAACCTTAGTAAAGTTGGGTTCATGTGGTAACCCTTGGTGACCTCTGGTCACCTGACCTGTGACCTGACCTGGTATGACCAGTGACCTCTAATAGCAACATATGTACTAGACAACTGACGCCCTGTCGCTGATTTTCGACAAAATGCGTTTTACTCGGTGTTAAAGCGCTTTCCCTAGAAGCCCCGTGAACGGTGAAACATTTTATCGTTGACCTGACCTGTGACGTCATCAGTGACCCCGAGGTCAATGAAATTTGGTTTCTCCCGGCAAATTTGACAGGGCTATCGAACGCCGTTTGAATTTTCCGGATCCGTTCAGTAGTTATGGAGATACGGGGGGGGGGCAAAAAATGTCCCCCCCCCCCCCACCGCGCGGAAGGTGGCCGGGAGGCCCACCGCCTGCCGGGTTAATCTAAAGGACGCGTGTATATCACACCACGGGATGCTACGGACACAAAACACTGCCGATGTGTACATCACACCAAGGTTTGATATACACACTACACAGGAGTAGTGCAGATGTGTACGTGACACCCTGGCAAGTGTGACGTACACATTAGCACGAATTACAGGGTGTCCCAGAAGTCTTGAAGCTTTTTTATTTTTGTCGTGTGACCTTGCTATGCCACTGATTAAGGTAAATGACGCCTCAAACGAAAGAGAATGAACTGAAATTTTGTATTTTCATGCGTAGAGCACCACTTTAGTCAGGTGGCCCCCATTGTGAGTCGCACAAGATTGAGCACGAGAGATCACGTTCTTCGCTGCCGCCAAGATCTCCCGGTTTGCGAAACACCGGTGTCGCCATGCCCGTTTCTGGTCAGCTTCAGAGCCTTATTTCATGAAGCGAGCCAGGACACAGAGATTGGATCTCCGAGAAAACATTAGCAACATAATGATTTACTGATCAGAAAGTCTCTTGACATGTTTGCACGCATCCATTACGAAAATAAGGCTCAGCTGCTTGAGCGCGCTAAGCAACAGCCCGTTGTAATCCTTTGATTCGTCGCATTATTATGGTGCTAAAACAAATATCAACCCGTCGCAAATATATGTCGCTAATATTATGTCGCTCGCTTCAGGGAATAAGACTCTGAAGCTGACAAGAAACGGGCATGGCGACACCGGTGTTTCGCAAACCGGGAGATCTTGGCGGCAGCGAAGAACGTGATCTCTCGCGCTCGTTCTTGTGCGACTCACAACGGGGGCCACCCGACTAAAGTGGTGCTCTACGCATGAAAATACAAAATTTCAGTTCATTCTCTTTTGTTTGAGGCATAATTCGCCTTAATCGGTCGCATAGCAAGGTCACACGACAAAAATAAAAAAGCTTCAAGACTTCTGGGACACCCTGTACTTTAGATCACACCTTTGTGAGTTTTACTGGTGGAAAGTGAAATGTGTACGCAACACCAAGGTGTGAAAATGGCCAGCACGAAAGTGTGATTTACCTAACAGCGCAAGCCATGAAGTTTAACACACCCGAGCGTTGTAATGTGTTTCATTGGAGTAGTGTGGGCGTAATAAGATAATTCCATTTTTGACATCCTAAGCCCTTATGATAGTTGCACGTCATTAAAACATCAAAAGACACATAGACATAACCAAACCTTACCTAACCTGACCTACTGATTTTTGCCTACCCGTGGATGAGGAAGAAGTTGCTCGCATGAAGAGATTGCAAGCAATGGTATGTCAAATATTTTTAGGTTAAGTGGTTGTGCATCAGGCTTCAGGCCGAAAAATATTTGACTTACCATTGTCTGTAATCTCTCCTAAGGCATTGCCTTCGGCACTGCACCGCTTCGCCACGAGCATTTAGATGTCACTTCCCATATTGTATTGGTGCTTTTAAATTTGTCGGATGGCCGCGAGCCCGCCGCTACCAAGAAAAAGCGAAACCGCGGGAAAAAGCGCTGACACCGGCGGGATTCGAACCCTAAACCCTCGTATTACGAAGCAAGCATCTTCACCACTAGCCACTAGGCCATACGGCCAGCTGGTTAATTGCACCATTTCTATAGTGCACAATGTGGTGAAATACACTTTCATCGGTGTGAAATACACACTGGTTTGGCATACGTCGCGTATATAGAGGATTCTTCATGGCTCCGAGTGGAAGCTAAGGATATCTTTTCCAAGCGGGTTACTGAAAAACCGGGCGACGAAGGAGCGAGGTTTTTCTGTTACACGCGAGGAAAAGATATCCGATCTTCCACGAGTGAGCCATGAGGAATCCTATATCTTTCTATGTTGAGGTTTATTCTTAATTATTTAAATATCATATTCAAATGTAGGTATTCATCTATGTAAAAATAGATTTTAGAGTAATTTGCATTTATTTCATAAGTTTCATAGACAAACAACCGTTAAAAATGGTTCGGTTATTGACCCATCATCACTTGAACTCTTGATTTTTAGCTATGAACCCTCGAGACCTTATCTTTGCATCTCAGAGAGATGCAGAGATAACAAATTCTTATCTTTGCATCTCAGAGGAGGGCGAGATAGAAATATCCCTGCACTGTAGACCCAATGGCAAATAAACCTCAACTAGAAAGATATCACACTCCCAGAGTGTGATATACGCGTACACTGTCGGTCACCAGTGTGTATGACACACCGGGGTGACGCTTACACGGTCTCTTATCTAAAAGATGAGCGAAAATGCAAAGTCTTACTCCAATGTCTCTTTTGATTTATAAATGACAAAACACAATTGTAGCTTAATACAAATATTTCAAAGATATTAACAAGCAGCCACTGCCTATGCCATAATTTACGTGGCCATTTATGTTCTATTAATCTTGGACGTTTACGCAAAATAAAACAGTGATTAGAAATTAGGCGCAGCAACCTGCAGCAGCGACCATGACAATATCTCGCGATATGCATACGTATTTACCAAAAATGTTCCGCCAGTTTCAAGATGCATTTAGGCATAAAAAAGAAGATAATAGGGTTGGGACCTATCTGCATGCTCTGTATGTTTTGGTAAAATAAAAAAGCTCAGAATTTTTAATGATTTAATTTAAAATCACTTTGTTAAAAAAAATGCCTAGTTAGTTCAGAAATTAATTATTTGTGGCTGAAAACAACTTGCTTCTGATTGGTCGGGCTAATCATGACGTCACATGTAGGTATATAACTGTCTGTATATTTGGCGCAGTTGAGACATACATTTTCTATGTATTTTCCTATGGTAAATCGGAGTGATTGGTCGTGTTTTCAGTGTCTCTTTATTTTGCGCTGGTATTGCGTGGCTAAGAAGTTTTATCAAGAATGGCATATACTAAAATGTTCCTTTAATAATGGAGCTTCAATATCTGTGAGTTTTATTGGCAAGCGAAAACTGATTTCGCTGTTATTTTATCTGGAAATTACTCATTTTTTTAGTTCAATATTCAAAATATTTTACGGGAACAAGTTGGCACTTTTCTTGATTTTTGCACTCAAATCGCGTGCGATTCAACTGTGTTGGAACTTGCAAAGAAGCTTGGTGATAAATTAACTGTGTTGTTATGGCACTGTTTGCAAAGCATGGATAATGAAACTCTGCCAAAGACTTAGCTACATAGCAATGCCTCAAGTAATACGCAGGAGGGACAGAATTCAGAGTCCGATCGAGAAGAATCGGTGCAAATGCTACGAAGACCAGGCAGCTCTGATACAATAGCTAGTCGTCTCACTACTCTCACTCCATTAGACCAGCTGATTCCTGACAGCACCGACTTGGATGCAAAGATGGAGCTCATCTTCCAAGCCAGAAACCAGTTCTTTGATGGAAGATGTGATGCTGCCTCTGTCTCTGCTTTGTTGGCCACTTTGGACGGGGCGGAGCTCCGCTCCTTGCGTGAGCGGCTATTCGCCTGTCATCCAGAAATAGTTCCTTCGTTTGCTGGCCATTCCCTGATTAGGTGCAATACGGGGAGCTGTAATCAGGGAAGTAACTTTCCATATGAAAGGGGTGCAGGTGCACCCCCGTCCCCCATCCACTAGAAGTGCACCCCCATAGGCTAAGCGGCGCCTCACACGCCGCCCCACACGATTAGCTCTAAGCAGATGGCGAGGGTGATTTCTCGGCTACATTCCATCTCGGCGTCGTGATGCTTGTGGGCTTGGAAAGCGTCCAGTCGTATGTAGGGTAGTGTAGGGGTAGGGTTGAGTTCAATAAGGTCCTTACATTTGAAAGGTTTGAACAACCCGCAATCAGCACAACATACCACAAGTTAAATAAAAAAACTACCAAACTCCGCCCAACTAATATTAATAAACATTACAGCCAAACCAATGGCCATAAAAATATATCTCAAATCCTAACAGTTATCGCGGGTGATGGCGCCATGAGTTGCTATTATCCAAAACAGATGCAAATAAACATGCTTGACGTCCTATGTGTGTTTGTTTTAAAAACGTTGCAGCGGCGCTGGGAACTGCAGTCTTAGATCTGGGTATGTTTGGCATCTGCAACTCTTCATATACACATTAACCCTATTTCGGACGGGGAGACCTTTCAGGATTTTCTTGTACAATTGCCAAACGCCGCGAGACATTCAGCTCATATTTGGTGACTTTTCCTAAATGCTCATTGCGCACATCTCAGCAAAAAAAAAAAAAAAAAAATGCCGGGTCAGGTCAGGTAACCAGAGCGGGTTTGTTGACCCCACCTCAGAAAAGTTTGCAAACACGTCAGAGCTTGAGTTTTTCACGAAGTTATTTCCTCTCATCAAGTCTTCAAAATAGTACCTGCAGTATGTGTCGTTTGTATATCTCAGAATTTTTGATCTGTGACCTGAGGTTAGGTCAGAGTCGTGACCTTTACATTGCAAGCCTATGGAAAAGTATTGAAATGCGACCTGCACCTCGAGTGAACGAGTCAAAACCACCCAATTCTTTAAGAATTATGACAAATTATCTTATCTGTAATGATCCAGGTGCCATTTACTAACAGGGACACCGGAGAGGGTTATCTGAGCCGAGATCATGTGAGGTGATATCTACCATACATCAATGCTCACAATACTTACAATATTGACAATGCTTTTGCTTACAACATTTACAATACATACGATGAGACCAGCAAGCACTCTGCCGTTGCAGTTCTAACTTCTGTTTCGAAAAACGACGTTACACACATTCGCTGCCAGCATAACATGTATTGTTTGACAGTAACAAAATACAATTGACATCTGAACACCAAACGGACCGCCATCCACTCAAATTTTATAACCCTGACCGGTCAGGGGCGAATGGAGGTCATTTCCTGGGCATTACACTCAGCCCTTGCACAAAATATCTCACCTCACAGTGATCATTACAACAATAGCACCGACTTGAAAGTGGATTTCAAAGTACTTGCATCAGCTCTTCCTGCTATTGCGGACGATCATCTCCTCAGGGTAATGTTGTTCGGGACATGAACGAAGATCGTTTTCGGAGTTTCATAAGTGCTACTGCAACAGCCTGGCACAAAACAGGACTTGTACGCTCTTCTCTGCACTTTGCCCTTCAGTATATCACAAAAGAATTGTTTAGAATCCATCTTACGCTTCTTTCACAGTCTCCCTTGCCACCGTAGGGCGTAGATAGATTGCTGTTGCTGGTAAGTTAAGGCACGGTAGATAGAAATTACCTCAGTTCTCAACGTCTTAAGTTATTTTCATTAAAAAGAACAAATAAATGATCAATAAGATGACAGGAATGTAAACATTTTAATCGTAAAGTAGTCCAAATATTGGAATGAGCTTTTGCTTTTCAGCATCCTCCGATTCATCATCTTTATCATTTGAAAATTTGAGGTACATAAAATGTTTATCACGCGCTCATGTTAAGTGGGAATATAGTACACGGGAGACACATCATTTTTTGACACTGAGCATTTCATCCGTAAATGTTTTAGCATAATTTAAAGTTAAAAACAGCGCGAATGGCAGAGTGAAGCAAACAACATCTTTCACCCATTGATATAACATGTAATCTGTGGTGCGCCAGATGCGCCATTATTTGTCAACCGCAGAAGGTGACATGTGACGTAACAGCATCAAGAGCATCTTTTTTCAAGAACTTTTCAAAACAAGTTTCCTATCTTTCTTCCCCCATTTCTCTCAGCTTATTGATTTTACGAGGCAATGGTATGCACCATAAATTCTGTGAAAATAGTTTGATCATTTTCATGCATTCTTAAAAAAATCGAGTTCCCAACCCCATTGTCTTCTTTTGTGCCATGCCTAAGCTAAACTGCTTTATTTGCGACTTATATGTACCACATCCTTTGTTTCGTGCACTCATTACATTCCTTTCGTATCATTGCATTCTTAGCTTTTATTTTGTCTCAAGTGCGCCAATAGGTGCCTACCAAATTCATACCCTAGTGACGTCATATCAAGGACGTTAAAAAATGAAAATAGCGAACTATTTTTCTCGTAAACCATAGAGCTGTCAACAGGAATGGGTCTGTCATAAATTCGAGTAAAATGTGATTAACATGAAAACAAGAACTTTGAAAATTGAGGTCCCAACCCCATTCAGCTACCAATCCTCGTTCTTTGTGCAAGAAGATGTTTACAGTGAGGGTAGAACTTAGACAAAAAAAAAAAACGAACTATAACGATAACTATAAATATCACTATAAAAAACGAACTAAAACTAAAAAAGGACTATAGTTCATTTATTTTAAGTTTGCCCCTCACAGTTAACGTCTCTCTGAACACAGCACGAGGATTGCTAGCTGAATTACTGACAAAACTGGTAAGCGCACATTGTATTGGAGATATGAATAATATTCTCAAAATAAGTTTTGAACACAGGCGCAAGGCCCTATATACCAGGTAGGGTCGTCCGGCGATTCTACCTGATCGTGATGTCAGCTCGTGACGTCATCTGGGGGCAAGTCTTGAAGTCCCGCTATGCAAATGGGCGATTTTTGAAGCGCTGTAGAACAAACTCGGCTAGAGCTAGCCCAAAACTAAGTGCATCATCGGAAAGACGAGACATTTTTTTCGAATTATCTAAGAAGCGTTTTTCACTAAACCCATTAGTTTTTCCAAAAATGCGTTAAAAAAACATGCCTTCGCAGCCTCCCTCAAGGCCGTATAGCCTCCCTTCCGCCGGTCGCCACGCCGCCGCGGTAGTGTAGTGGTTAGGACGCTTGCGCGGTAATCGCGCGGATGCTTGCAAAGATCGTGCGTTCGAATCTAGGCGCGGGTCGTGCTTAAATCGAAATTGCAAGCAGAATGTGTTTTGTCTTGAGAAATCACTTATATTACAGCTAACCGTTCATAAAACTATCGATAACAATAGGGTTGGGACCTATCTGCATGCTCTGTATGTTTTGGTAAAATAAAAAAGCTCAGAATTTTTAATGATTTAATTTAAAATCACTTTGTTATAAAAATGCCTAGTTAGTTCAGAAATTAATTATTTATGGCTGAAAACAACTTGCTTCTGATTGGTCGGGCTAATCATGACGTCACATGTAGGTATATAACTCTGTATATTTGGCGCAGTTGAGACATACATTTTCTATGTATTTTCCTATGGTAAATCGGAGTGATTGGTCGTGTTCTCAGTGTCTCTTTATTTTGCGCTGGTATTGCGTGGCTAAGAAGTTTTATCAAGAATGGCATATACTAAAATGTTCCTTTAATAATGGAGCTTCAATATCTGTGAGTTTTATTGGCAAGCGAAAACTGATTTCGCTGTTATTTCATCTGGAAATTACTCATTTTTTTTAGGTCAATATTCAAAATATTTTACGGGAACAAGTTGGCACTTTTCTTGATTTTTGCATTCAAATCGCGTGCGATTCAACTGTATTGGAACTTGCAAAGAAGCTTGGTGATTAATTAACTGTGTTGTTATGGCACTGTTTGCAAAGCATGGATAATGAAACTCTGCCAAAGACTTAGCTACATAGCAATGCCTCAAGTAATACGCAGGAGGGACAGTGGCGGATCCAGGGGGGGGGGGGCTGCGGGGGCTGGCAGCCCCCACCCAAGGAAAACTGGCGCCACTGCGCCGAAGGCGCAGTGGCGCCAATTTTCAATTCGCAACTCATCGGAGTGCCGCATACTAGGACTAGGATGCAAAAATCAGTCGAATAACGTCGTTTCAGTACGCTCCGCACCGATATTTCCAATCGTGTGGTGTCACTGTATAGTCGGTCAAATATGTATCTTTCCCGGCCGCCAAGTGGCGCTACGGTCTGGATTCGATAGTTGGCTGAGCCCACACCCCAGCTGCCCTGGCGGCTCTGGCGGCCCTGTGACGTCACGCGCGGGGGGCGGAGCTACACAGCGGCCGGCTGGAGAGTGACCGCAGACCAGCACTGGACGGCCTCGCCGCCGGGTGCTCCGGCGGGTCTGGCCGGGAGAGGCGAGCAAGCGGATGCGTTAGGAATCTAACGAATGTGAGGGCAGCGCGATGGTCTAATGATGGCTGTGCTTTCATGCGCCGTGTAAATTGTAGACTGAGTGCTATGAGCTATCAAAGGATTATCTGGTGTTTCAACAGGGGTCGCTGACCTAAAAATTAAGATGGTTGCTCTTGATACGATCGAATGCTTGGTGATATGATGATTAGCGCAAGAGAAATATTTAATCGAATTATGACCGGTTATTTTTTGATAAAGCAAAAACTTTTTTCATTTTTTTTTTTTTGGCATTAACGGGAAAGCGTTAAGCCATATCTACTGAAAATCTTAACCTGCGCCGGGCCGGGGGGGGGGGGCGATTTGCGCCCCCCAGGTTTTTCGCAGATAGCCGAAAAACGGCGGCGTGCAGCGCCACCAAATTTTGCATACCTGTTTTTCCATCTATTGCGCATACTGTGTGCGAATTTTGACCTTATATGACTTAAGGTCAGGTCAACAGGTCGGTTTGAGTGACCTAACGTCACAAAAAGTTTGAACTTGCACCAAAGCTACAACTGTTGACCGATCGATATGAAACTTTCAGGAGTTAGTAAGGGTGACAATATCCACAAAATGTATGTCTCGGATTTTTTTTATCTATGACCTGAGGTCAGGTCAATCTCACAACCTCCCCATTATAAGTCAATGGGATAAATTTCAACTTCATCTGAATGCCACCCGATCCACACAATATATTCAGGATCATGGTGTTGCAGGTCCCTGGTCCCGGCATCTCAAACCTAGAGCGACTACACTCAAGTTCAAGCTAACGGTCTCCACTCTCCAATTCAGATACCTATCGAAACCTTTCCGCGACCCGGTGCTGTGGCTCAATCAGTGGGCCAGCTGGCCGCAGACCATACCCGCAGGGCATGAACCTTTGACCATATTAGGTCAACACGCCGTGGCCCCAGCCCGCTCGCCAGGTCCGCGCTCATTGGCCGACGCGGCAACCGCACAACCTGTCCCCTCCCCTCCGTAGTACTCGCAGCGGCCGGCGGATTCAGCCAAGTTACCGACCTGCCCGGCGAGGGGAGGGCCGGCCGGGAAAGATACATATTTGACCGACTATACATACTGATCCTGGGCGCCTCTTGTCAGGGCCACTGGGCGCCAATATTTCAGCGCCAATACGATGCGACTATGGCGCCCATCCGGGGCGTGGCGCCCAATTATGACCTGCAGCCCCTCCCCAGTGAAAATCCTGGATCCGCCACTGAGGAGGGACAGAATTCAGAGTCCGATCGAGAAGAATCGGTGCAAATGCTACGAAGACCAGGCAGCCCTGATACAATAGCTAGTCGTCTCACTACTCTCACTCCATTAGACCAGCTGATTCCTGACAGCACCGACTCGGATGCAAAGATGGAGCTCATCTTCCAAGCCAGAAACCAGTTCTTTGATGGAAGATGTGATGCTGCCTCTGTTTCTGCTTTGTTGGCCACTTTGGACGGGGCGGAGGCCGGAGCTCCGCTCCTTGCGTGAGCGGTTATTCGCCTGTCATCCAGAAATAGTTCCTTCGTTTGCTGGCCGTTCCCTGATTAGGTGCAATACGGGGAGCTGTAATCAGGGAAGTAACTTTCCATATGAAAGGGGTGCAGGTGCACCCCCGTCCCCCATCCACTAGAAGTGCACCCCCATAGGCTAAGCGGCGCCCCACACGCCGCCCCACACGATTAGCTCTAGAGCAGATGGCGAGGGTGATTTCTCGGCTACATTCCATCTCGGCGTCGTAATGCTTGTGGGCTTGGAAAGCGTCCAGTCGTATGTAGGGTAGTGTAGGGGTAGGGTTGAGTTCAATAAGGTCCTTACATTTGAAAGGTTTGAACAACCCGCAATCAGCACAACATACCACAAGTTAAATAAAAAAACTACCAAACTCCGCCCAACTAATATTAATAAACATTACAGCCAAACTAATGGCCTAAATAAAAATATATCTCAAATCCTAACAGTTATCGCGGGTGATGGTGCCATGAGTTGCTATTATCCAAAACCGATGCAAATAAACATGTTTGTATGTCCTATGTATGTTTGTTTTAAAAAGTTGCAGCGGCGCTGGGAACTGCAGTCTTAGATCTGCGGCCTTGGATCTGAGTATGTTTGGTATCTGCAACTCTTCATATACACATTAACCCTATTTCGGACGGGGAGACCTTTCAGGATTTTCTTGTACAATTGCCAAACGCCGCGAGACATTAAGCTCATATTTGGTGACTTTTCCTAAATGCTCATTGCGCACATCTCAGCAAAAAAAAAAAAAAAATGCCGGGTCAGGTCAGGTCAGGTAACCAGAGCGGGTTTGTTGACCCCACCTCAGAAAAGTTTGCAAACACGTCAGAGCTTGAGTTTTTCACGAAGTTATTTCCTCTCATCAAGTCTTCAAAACAGTACCTGCAGTATGTGTCGTTTGTATATCTCAGAATTTTTGATCTGTGACCTGAGGTTAGGTCAGAGTCGTGACCTTTACATTGCAAGCCTATGGAAAAGTATTGAAATGCGACCTGCACCTCGAGTAAAAGAGTCAAAACCACCCAATTCTTTAAGAATTATGATAAATTATCTTATCTGTAATGATCCAGGTGCCATTTACTGACAGGGACACCGGAGAGGGTTATCTGAGCCGAGATCATGTGAGGTGATATCTACCATACATCAATGCTCACAATACTTACAATATTGACAATGCTTTTGCTTACAACACTTACAATACTTACGATGAGACCAGCAAGCACTCTGCCGTTACAGTTCTAACTTCTGTTTCGAAAAACTACGTTACACACATTCGCTGCCAGCATAACATGTATTGTTTGACAGTAACAAAATACAATTGACATCTGAACCCCAAACGGGCCGCCATCCACTCAAATTGTATAACCCTGACCGGTCAGGGGGCGAATGGAGGTCATTTCCTGGGCATTACACTCAGCCCTTGCACAAAATATCTCACCTCACAGTGATCATTACAACAATAGCACCGACTTGATAGTGGATTTCAAAGTACTTGCATCAGCTCTTCCTGCTATTGCAGACGATCATCTCCTCAGGGTAATGTTGTTCGGGACATGAACGAAGATCGTTTTCGTAGTTTCATAAGTCCTACTGCAACAGCCTGGCACAAAACAGGACTTGTATGCTCTTCTCTGCACTTTGCCCTTCAGTATATCACAAAAGAATTGTTTAGAATCCATCTTACGCTTCTTTCACAGTCTCCCTTGCCACCGTAGGGCGTAGATAGATTGCTGTTGCTGGTAAGTTAAGGCACAGTAGATAGAAATTACCTCGGTTCTCAACAGGGACGTATAAATAAACTGGACTGACGATCCCAATGGACCTCCTATGGAAGATAGTGAAGCCGACAAGGCGCCATTTTACGTTGCCAAAAAGCCGTGCTGTGAAAGGTCATCGAGCCGATACAATTGGAATTGCGTCTAAACGGATGATCGGATCGAGATGCTGGTGGTACCGTTCGACGGGTAATGCTTTGAGGCAGGTGATGATGCATGTCACAGGTCATTCGGTGTCACGTGGCGCGTGCCACGTGCCGACAAAGTCAGGAGGGGCAAAAACCTTTAAGCGACGCTCCAAATTAAACGGTGGGCGGCACAGGTGCCAAATTCACAGGTCACACGTCCCGGTGTTCGACCATTAACATATGGTAAGCTCGGCAGCAGGGGGTGCGGAATGCACGCGCCAGGGGCGAAAAACATGTTTTGAGGAGGCATCCTCCGATTCCGGAAAACCTTGGCCTAGGCACACCAAATTTGGCACACTGACACGACTGGACGAGCGCTTTAAGGCGCTGTTCAAATAGATGTGCTGAGGTACACGGTGCACGTGCTGTGCACGTGCAAACCTTTTGACGTTGCACTCTGTGTCACATATACGGCAGAGCGGGTAGCGCTAGCAACCTCAAAGTGCCAAATTTACACAGGCCATCCAGAATGCATTCCCGCATAGTTATTGAGCATATCCATCTCCTGGTGGACCCCGAAGGTGCGCTCTGCACGTGCAAAAAATTGTCCGCGCCGGGCGGTGGGGATGCTTGGACACCCCATTTGGATTTATGTAAATATCTCGAAAACGGCGTTGTGTAGCACCGTCGTTTTTGGCACACCTTTTCATCCATCTTTTTCACACATGCTGCGTAACTTTCAGACTTAGGTCACTCAAGGTTAGGTCATCAGGTTACGTTAATTCGGGCTCCAAAACTTTTAGCTACCCAGCAACGCAAATTTACGCTACCATCGCCCGGTAGCCCAGCATAGGCATCTTTGTTTCCACGTTGTTTGCGCCTGTAGTGATACTGTACCGCAATAACCATTATCTTCATCTTTCACCCATAGATGGCAGTAGCAGAGCGCCTGCATCTATGCTGTGCCGCAGTGCTTTTACAATACGAATTGAGCATTGAGCAAGCGCGGTGTAATACGATTATGTGGTGGCCTGGACGGTGACCGCGGCCAAGAAATGGTTCTAACTTGACTGAGTAGCGGTAAATCAGCGTCTGATATTAAGTTATTATTACGAGACCATATTTGGCCGGAATCGCTATTCGGCGTATGTCGGCGCGCACTAGCCGCGCGTTTGCTGTCTTTTCGTGGTTTCAAGCGTTCAAACATGTGATATAATGTTGGTCACATGCAATATGGTGCGTGTCAAGGTCACGTGAAAATTAGGTCAAGGTCAATGACCTTTAATGACCTTGGTTCACCTTTTCCAGTTTTACATGTTCCTAGGACAATTTTTGGAGCTGATTTCGAATTTAGCATTCAGTTTAACATTTAAGAAGTTATAGTTTTAGAGCCTTCGATCGTAACATGCTACGACGCCATCAGTGGTGGTTGACACTATGGATAAGCGGCATGACACCTACTGGTTGACCTGACCTGACCTGACCCGACCTGGCCTAAATGCATGAAAACATCAGCTGTGATAAAAACAAACATGACATTCCTGATAAATGACCCGTAGAACTCGCAACAAACTCAATTTACGAAGTTGAACTACGAGTATACATATCAAAAGTGTTTTCAGCGCTCTTGCATGTCTCTACCGAAGGTTACTGTCAAAATCTTGTGGAGGGCTATCATGACCTGAAATAACCCCAGGACATAAGTAGAAGTCACAGGTGCAATTTCCCGACTGAATTTGTCACGTTTCTCTGCTACCCGTGTCCCGTTATTTGAGTGCATTGTTTAGTATGTTTATATGAGTTTCGTGCAACGGAAGCGCAGTTTAATTGTCTCCCATTGACTTACCTATCAGGTCGCAAAATCAACAGAACCCTAGGTCAGTGACAGTGAAATTCCGAGGTAGAGGTACTTTACGTTTTGTGGTGCTCTTAGTAATCGCTGCCAACGTTTTAGACCAATTGTTCAGTCTGTGTAGCTATGACGGGCACTATAACTTTTCCTAAGGTAAGGTCACTTGGACGTAACCTGATGACCTAACCTTGAGTGACCTAAGTCTGAAAGTTACGCAGCATGTGTGAAAAAGATGTATGAAAAGGTGTGCCAAAAACGACGGCGCTACACAACGCCGTTTTCGAGATATTTACATAAATCCACATGGGGTGTCCAAGCATCCCAACGCCCAGCGCGCACAATTTTTTGCACGTGCAGAGCGCACCTTCGGGGTCCACCAGGAGATGGATATGCTCAATAACTATGCGGGAATGCATTCTGGATGGCCTGTGTAAATTTGGCACTTTGAGCTTGCTAGCGCTACCCGCTCTGCCGTATATGTGACACAGAGTGCAACGTCAAAAGGTTTGCACGTGCACAGCACGTGCATTGTGTACCTCAGCACATCTATTTGTACAGCGCCTTAAAGCGCTCGTCCAGTCGTGTCAGTGTGCCAAATTTGGTGTGCCTAGGTCAAGGTTTTCCGGAATCGGAGGATGCCTCCTCAAAACATGTTTTTCGCCCCTGGCGCGTGCATTCCGCACCCCCTGCTGCCGAGCATAACATATGTTAATGGTCGAACACCGGGACGTGTGACCTGTGAATTTGGCACCTGTGCCGCCCACCGTTTAATTTGGAGCGTCGCTTAAAGGTTTTTGCCCTTCCTAACTTTGTCGGCACGTGGCACGCGCCACGTGACACCGAATGACCTGTGACATGCATCATCACCTGCCTCAAAGCATTACCCGTCGAACGGTACCACCAGCATCTCGATACGATCATCCGTTTAGACGCAATTCCAATTGTATTGGCTCGATGACCCTTCAGAGCACGGGTTTTTGGCAACGTAAGATGGCGCCTTGTCGGCTTCACCTGAATGGAGGTGGTTGCGGGTCCAGTTTATTTATACGTCCGTGGTTCTCAACGCCTTAAGTTATTTTCATAAAAAAAGAACACATAAATGATCAATAAGAGGACAGGAATGTAAACATTTTAATCGCAAAGTAGTCCAAATATTGGAATGAGCTTTTGCTTTTCAGCATCCTCCGATTCATCATCTTTATCATCTGAAAATTCGAGGTACATAAAATGTTTATCACGCGCTCATGTTAAGTGGGAATATAGTACACGGCAGACACATCAATTTTTGACACTGAACATTTCATCCGTAAATGTTTTAGCATAATTTAAAGTAAAAACAGCGCGAATGGCAGAGTGAAGCAAACATCTTTCACCCATTGATATAACATGTAATCTGTGGTGCGCCAGATGCGCCATTATTTGTCAACCGCAGAAGGTGACATGTGACGTAACAGCATCAAGAGCATCTTTTTTCAAGAACTTTTCGAAACAAGTTTCCTATCTTTCTTCCCCCATTTCTCTCAGCTTATTCATTTTATGAGGCAATGGTATGCACCATAAATTCTGTGAAAATAGTTTGATCATTTTCATGCATTCTTAAAAAATCGAGTTCCCAACCCCATTGGCTGAAACCCAAAATATAGAATATATTCTTATAAAACAAATTCAAATATGGCGGCCGTTGCGTTAGGCTCCGCCCCCGACTCCGCCCCTTCGTGTGACGTCATCTGTGCTATTGGACACACAGGGAGATAGGGGACGACATGGGCCTGCACAGACGATGATACGTTATGTTAAACGCCGTGCAATTTTTTAATTAGTTCCGACATAATTCCTGAGAAGTCGTCTTTCCCTGTGGGGCTGTAGGTATGGGCAACTACTAGCTATCAGTGTGAAATCGTAAATAATTTTGATGAAATTGATCATCTGTGAACTTTGGTGAAATCAATGTGGGCCAACCAGTTTTTTTTCAGTAATTCAGCTAGCAATTCTCGTGCTGTGTTCAAAAACACGTTCACAGTGAGGGGCAACCTTATATACGAGTAGATGCGCCTAAGAGACTGGTGACCGACAACGAGGGCGTCAAGTGCTGGGGACTGACCGTGATATACGCGGAGCTGTGTGTATCTGCTGCGATCGCTGCTGTACCGTTCTGGCCGTGTCTGCTGCAGATGGCCGAGCTGCACGTGTATCTGGTGCCGCGGGACAAGTGGTCGGCACCCCGCCGGCTGGCCGAGAGGACCTCCAAACAGGACACCATCTCGCTGGGCTTCGTACGGTAAGCCACCGGCCGCGGCAGCCACTTGAGCCGGAATGCCGCTCTCGCTTCCTTTGTCTGTGCGCGGGTGCGTGTGAGGAAAACCCACGCAGTTGGACGTGCATAAAGTTGCATTATATTCACATTCAGATTCGCGTGCACATTCGCGGACCCCTCAGATTTGGCTCAAAATTGCACAGCCTATAGATTTTGAGCTCCTGATTCCGAAAATAATGTTTTTATTTCACGCCGTCAAGTGGTTCTCAAAATATTCACATTTGTATTACTGCTAACATATTCTGGACCGTAACCCTTATTGGAAAAATCGGACCCCTCCAAACTTTTCAAAAACTCGTGAGTTGATGTAAACATAAGCGCTGATCCCAAAAAAACTAATTTGTACTTAACGCCGTCCCAAAGTTTTCTCAGGATGAGCATCTAAAGTTCAAGGTCGTTCAAGGTCATGTACCTTTTCTCACATTTTGGCGCTATTTGACACGTGACAGCTTTATATTTATGATGGACATTCGCACTACCTCCTACAAAAACAATATACTGAAATCCAAGGGACGTTGCTGTACCAAAATGTAGAAAAAGCGTCAAAACCTCTTTCAAACAGCTAACAGTTAAATACAAGGGATATTCGAACTTGCCCCACATAAAGCAAATTTGTCAGACATGGTCGGACCCCTCCGATATCGTTCAAAATCTCAGGAATGATGCTCCTTGACCTCCTGAACATGAAAATGGCACTCCCTTTGAACGCCGTCAAGAACTTTTCCAGATATACGCATCCATGCACATTCAAATTGCATAGGTGTTGCATATGCACGTTCGGCGGACCCCTCCGATTTCGTTCAAAATCTCAGGAATGATGCTCCTTGACCTCCTGAATATGAAAATGGCACTCCCTTTGAACGCCGTCAAGAACTTTTCCAGATATACGCATCCATGCACATTCAAATTGCATAGGTGTTGCATATGCACGTTCGGCGGACCCCTCCAATTTCGTTCAAAACCACAGGATTGATGCTCCTTGACCTCCTGAATATGAAAATAGTACTCTCTTTGAACGCCGTCAAGAACTTTTCCAGATATACGCATCCATGCACATTCAAATTGCATAGGTGTTGCATATGCACGCTCGGCGGACCCCTCCGATTTCGTTCAAAATCTCAGTAATGATGCTCCTTGACCTCCTGAACATGAATATGGTACTCCCTTTGAACGCCGTCAAGAACTTTTCCAGATATACGCATATACGCATCAATGCACATTCAAATTGCATAGGTGTTACATATGCACGTTCGGCGGACCCCTCCGATTTCGTTCAAAATCTCAGGAATGATGCTCCTTGACATCCTGAACATGAAAATAGTACTCCCTTTGAACGCCGTCAAGAACTTTTCCAGATATACGCATCCATGCACATTCAAACTGCACAGGTGTTGCATATGCACGTTCGCCGGACCCCTCCGATTTCGTTCAAAATCTCAGGAATGATGCTCCTCGACCTCCTGAACATGAAAATGGTACTCCCTTTGAACGCCGTCAAGAACTTTTCCAGATATACGCATCCATGCACATTCAAATTGCATGGGTGTTGCATATACACGTTCGGCGGACCCCTCCGATTTCGTTCAAAATCTCAGGAATGATGCTCCTTGACCTTCTGAACATGAAAATGGCACTCCCTTTGAACGCCGTCAAGAACTTTTCCAGATATACGCATCCATGCACATTCAAATTGCATAGGTGTTGCATATGCACGCTCGGCGGACCCCTCCGATTTCGTTCGAAATCTCAGGAATGATGCTCCTTGACCTCCTGAACATGAAAATGCCACTCCCTTAGAACGCCGTCAATAACTTTTCCAGATATACGCACCCATGCACAAACAAATTGCATAGGTGTTGTATATGCACGTTCGGCGGACCCCTCCAATTTCGTTCAAAATCACAGGAATGATGCCCCTTGACCTCCTGAACATGAAAATAGTACTCCCTTTGAACGCCGTCAATAACTTTTCCAGATATACGCACGCATCCATGCACATTCAAAATGCATAGGTGCTGCATATGCACGTTCGGCGGACCCCTCCGATTTCGTTTAAAATCTCAGGAATGAGGCTCCTTGACCTCCTGAACATGAAAATAGTACTCCCTTTGAACGCCGTCAAGAACTTTTCCAGATATGCGCATCAATGCACATTCAAATTGCATAGGTGTTGCATATGCACATTCGGCGGACCCCTCCGATTTCGTTCAACATCACAGGAATGATGCTCCTTGACCTCCTGAACATGAAAATAGTACTCCCTTTGAACGCCGTCAAGAACTTTTCTAGGTATACGCATCCAAGCACATTTAAATTGCAATTTGAATGTGCATGAATGCGTATATCTGGAAAAGTTCTTGACGGCGTTCAAAGGGAGTACCATTTTCATGTTCAGGAGGTCAAGGAGCATCATTCCTGAGATTTTGAACGAAATCGGAGGGGTCCGCCGAACGTGCATATGTAACACCTATGCAATTTGAATGTGCATAGATGCGTATATCTGGAAAAGTTCTTGACGGCGTTCAAAGGGAGTACCATATTCATGTTCAGGAGGTCAAGGAGCATCATTACTGAGATTTTGAACGAAATCGGAGGGGTCCGCCGAGCGTGCATATGCAACAATGCAACACCTATGCAATTTGAATGTGCATGGATGCGTATATCTGGAAAAGTTCTTGACGGCGTTCAAAGAGAGTACTATTTTCATATTCAGGAGGTCAAGGAGCATCAATCCTGTGGTTTTGAACGAAATTGGAGGGGTCCGCCGAACGTGCATATGCAACACCTATGCAATTTGAATGTGCATGGATGCGTATATCTGGAAAAGTTCTTGACGGCGTTCAAAGGGAGTGCCATTTTCATGTTCAGAAGGTCAAGGACCATCATTCCTGAGATTTTGAACGAAATCGGAGGGGTCCGCCGAACGTGTATATGCAACACCTATGCAATTTGAATGTGTATGGATGCGTATATCTGGAAAAGTTCTTGACGGCGTTCAAAGGGGGTACCATTTTCATGTTCAGGAGGTCGAGGAGCATCATTCCTGAGATTTTGAACGAAATCGGAGGGGTCCGCCGAACGTGCATATGCAACACCTATGCAATTTGAATGTGCATGGATGCGTATCTCTGGAAAAGTTCTTGACGGCGTTCAAAGTGAGTACCATTTTCATGTTCAGGAGGTCGAGGAGCATCATTTCTGAGATTTTGAACGAAATCGGAGGGGTCCGCCGAACGTGCATATGCAACACCTATGCAATTTGAATGTGCATGGATGCGTATATCTGGAAAAGTTCTTGACGGCGTTCAAAGAGAGTACTGTTTTCATGTTCAGGAGGCCAAGGAGCATCATTCCTGAGATTTTGAACGAAATCGGAGGGGTCCGCCGAACGTGCATATGCAACACCTATGCAATTTTAATGTGCATGGATGCGTATATCTGGAAAAGTTCTTGACGGCGTTCAAAGGGAGTGCCATTTTCATGTTCAGAAGGTCAAGGAGCATCATTCCTGAGATTTTGAACGAAATCGGAGGGGTCCGCCGAACGTGTATATGCAACACCTATGCAATTTGAATGTGCATGGATGCGTATATCTGGAAAAGTTCTTGACGGCGTTCAAAAGGAGTGTCATTTTCATGTTCAGGAGGTCGAGAAGCATCATTCCTGAGATTTTGAACGAAATCGGAGGGGTCCGCCGAACGTGCATATGCAACACCTATGCAATTTGAATGTGCATGGATGCGTATGTCTGGAAAAGTTCTTGACGGCGTTCAAAGGGAGTGCCATTTTCATGTTCAGGAGGTCAAGGAACATCATTCCTGAGATTTTGAACGATATCGGAGGGGTCCGACCATGTCCGACAAATTTGCTTTATCTGTGGCAAATTTGAATATCCCTTGTATTTAACTGTTAGCTGTATGAAAGAGGTTTTGACGCTTTTTTTACATTTTGGTACAGCAACGCCCCTTGGATTTCAGTATATTGTTTTTGTAGGAGGTAGTGCGAATGTCCATCATAAATATAAAGCTGTCACGTGTCAAATAGCGCCAAAATGTGAGAAAAGGTACATGACCTCGAACGACCTTGAACTTTAGATGCTCATCCTGAGAAAACTATGGGACGGCGTTAAATACAAACTAGTTTTTTGGGATCAGCGCTTATGTTTACATCAACTCACGAGTTTTTAAAAAGTTTGGAGGGGTCCGATTTTTCCAATAAGGGTTACGGTCCAGAATATGTTAGCAGTAATACAAATGTGAATATTTTGAGAACCACTTGACGGCGTGAAATAAAAACATGATTTTCGCAATCAGGAGCTCAAAATCTATAAGCTGTGCAATTTTGAGCCAAATCTGAGGGGTCCGCGAATGTGCACGCGAATCTGAATGTGAATATAATGCAACTTTATGCACGTCGCAGTTGGTTATGTTTGTCGCCAGACAGGCAAAAAAGAAGACACGTCAGGGGCAGACTGGTGTTCGATTCACCCAGGGGGCGTCGAAGTCTAGTTCCTAGTTCCTACCAACCTGGCACTCCCGTGCCTACGTCACCACGAGGACGCCCGAGGGCATTTACATGTTGAAGATAGGGAAAGTTGCCATAGTTTAGAGCCGCCTGGAGGGCAACCTTGAGATAGATAAGACGAAATCGCAGGAGATGATGATGAACGGGTTTATCGAAACTTGATTGGATGAGCCTACGGTAATAGCGATTTTAGCGTGTGCATTCATTGTTCATAGTGGTGTGAAATGTGGTTAGGGTACGACCGACAACCCGTCGGGCTCGGGGCGAATTTCGCACTGGGGTACTCAAAATTTGAAGTAAGACTTTTCCATGAGTTTTGAAGGTATGGATAAGTTCTAAAAATCCGGTTCTCCTTATCCGGGTCATTAACTCCATATGGCCCAGGAAAGCTGGCACACTACCTTTAACCCTATTAGTGGCAGGGTGTTTTTATCCACCCCTCAGGTTTTTCGGGAATATTTCCGAAACCGCTGAAGCTACGATGCTGAAATTTTCTGACTTTTCCTAATACTAAATTAAGCACATTCCCTGAAAATTTCAAGTTCATAACTTTACCAGGGGCGGCTCCAGAGCACTGGGAATTGGGGGTCCTATTCGTGAAGCGAGTCATTTGGTCGAAGATCACGATGCTGCACCGGTTTTACGAACAGTGAATGAAAGGTATCATGTGATAACATATACAGTTATTGTGCATCCTCTTTTGACACGTTTTTGCTATAATAGGCGGATCCAGGCGTCCAAAAAGGGGGGTTATGTTTTACCTCCCAACATAGGTGCCCTGACACCGCCTATGCATGACCAATACAATTTTAGTCGTTCTCTCATAAGAAAATTGTAACATAACAAGACCATTACCACCCTTTTTAGAAACAGTACCAACAAAAACCTTATTAACTATACTTTTTGTGTACCCCCAATCTCAATGATCTGTATCCGCCTATGATTTTTGAAAATGCATATTTTTTAGGATCCATGTGAATTCCTGGTTCATTCTCTATCGATCGGCAAAAGTTGCGTTAAGATTGGTTCAGAAACCTGGCCGTGATAAACAGTCTAAAATGTATCTGCAATTTGCCCGTTTTTACCCCCCTCTACCCCCCTATTGACATTTTTTAATTTTTATTTTTTAGAAATGTAGATCACGTTGAGCGAAATCGAATGCCGTATGAATTTTGAAAATCGGCCCGTTAGATCTCGAGATATCAAGGGGGGGGTCGTAAACAGCCCCCCCCCCTGCCACTAATAGGGGTAGCCAGGAGCCTGCCACTAATAGGGTTAAACGTCCCACAGTGGGGATCTTTCCGATCTAGCACGTCTTTATTCGTAGAGGGCAAACCATAGGTAGCATTGTAGCCAGAATGTGCACAGATGTTGGCTGGTGTGTCCTGGTGAGAATTTTACCTGTAAATGTGCATAATCAACATAGTATAGGGGGTTCAATTGGACCCCCGGCTCAGCCGTTTGGCCCCTGATCAAGCTAGAGCTTCGCGGAAAAATCAAGCGTGCTGCCTATGACGAAATGAGGCCGAATATATACACTACCCTATGTCATATCTCCGAAAGCAAAAGCCACAGAAACTTGAAGTTTTCAGTGGACGCTGGGAAAGGATAGAGAAGCAGCTATACGAAACATCCGGCTTCTAGCTTTAAAATGTTAAGTTCAGAGCAGAAAAACTACCTGGAGGGGTGGCAACCCCCCCCATGTGCGGGCGAGGGTTAACGCCAGAAAGCAACCCGTGAGACCCATCAGCTATACCCACATTCCCGCTGAACTTAAAAACACAAAACAAAACAAAACGAAGGGAATGCCACGAATCAGACAGAGGCATATGAACTCATTTACCGAGCTGTGACCTGACATCGCGACCACATTCAGACGGGTGTCCCACATCGGCCCCTTTGGTGACGTTCGATGCGACTGATATGCCGGACGGCTGCAGTGATGCGAGTGTGGCGTGCCGTGCAGCGGCTGTCGGTGCGTGTCGGTGCGCCGGCCCGGCCCACCGCGGCGCTCCACCGTCTGTCATCGGGGTATGTGGTGACGTCCTCACGGCATGGGGCCGCGCGCCGCAGCGACCGACCGCGGTCGATGGAGCATTGTGTGGTGTGTACAGTCGGCGACCCGCGGCGACCCACCGGCGGCCATACACACAGAAAAAAATTTACCCCTCTATGGGTAATTTTATACTTATGAGTACCTCTATCCCGATTTCTCCGGATATTAAAACCCGGACAGAAATAATTATACACCATTTATTTTGGGTCCCTGTACACCTATGTTTTTTTTTACATACATTATAGCAAATGTACCTGGTGGATTTACAGAACCACGCAGATTCGGGTACCATTACCCAGAAGAGAGTGTACTTCTACCTAACAAACCAGAATCGGTCGTGTAGGGCTACTCTACCAGAATGTTTTTCTACTATTTGTTATTGAAAAACAGGTACCTGTA
This sequence comes from Amphibalanus amphitrite, assembly GCF_019059575.1. Lineage (NCBI taxonomy): Eukaryota > Metazoa > Arthropoda > Thecostraca > Balanomorpha > Balanidae > Amphibalanus > Amphibalanus amphitrite. Next base: position 731,453 of record NW_024881711.1, read on the forward strand.
ACATGCATCAACTCGTAAGGGTGTATAAGTAACTACTTCATCGATTTGACACCTATACCTATTTACTTATTTCTTGTCACTGATGAAGGCACTTTGCTGTCCGAAACGTCTGGTTTTATTCGTAGTGTTATTGTATCGTCATTGTCTGTGATAAGAAGTATAACTTCTAACCATAGGAGTAAAGCGGCTCAATGTAACACTTCACTGTGCATACGAAGACTTAAGTCCCTAAAAATAATATTGTTTACAGCTTCTAAAAAGATACAGCTGTTAAAGCTTAGACATATCATCTTTTTCGGCATGAAGGCAATATTCATTTATCTCCACAGAACATGTTAAAATAGTGCAGCTGAAGTTTACTTTCGGAACGTCTCCTTCAGGCATTCCGGAGTTTTCTGGTGCCTTTTGAATCACGGAACATGGCTGGGCGCGGGACAGGTCGTGTGCGAGCTCGGACGGACCACGTGACCACCTCCTCCCCTCCCCCTCACTCCCGTCCCCTTCCCCAGCAGGGCGTCCGATTTAACCGCGCCACAGGCAGTCAGTCGGCTCGGTCCGACCCTCACTGGTCGAGCCACGGGGCCGCCTGAGTTTGTGCCGGGTGCAAAACTGGAGCAGAATTTAGCGCCAGAACTAGTAGTAACCAACACGACCATCGTTAGATGGCAGGAGTGAATGGAATAAGCGGTTCCATCAGCAACTGATCAGTACCGGCTTTGCCCATGGAAACGGCCCCAGTCATCCGGATCAGTAGCGGCTTCACTGATCCGGATACGAATCCCTTTGCCCATGGAAACGTAGTCATATAATGCATCAGAGGTCCTTCCAGCTGATTGACAAATCAACGTTGCCCCTACTGCTCAAGACCCTAGTCCGACCCTACGGGAACATTGTGTGGGGCCCTTTCAACCGGACAGACCAGAAACGAGTGGAGCACGTCCAGCGGAGGGCGACCAAGAAGGTTCCGGAGCTGCGCCATCTGCCCTACACTGAGACACTGATACACTGAGACACTACACTGAGAGACTGCAGGCGCTGAAACTACCATCCCTGTACTACCGACGAAGGCGCGGTGACATGATTGCGGTATATCAGATGCTACATGGAGGTATCGACCTGGACGGCCTTGACCTGGACTCGCGTGTCTTCTTCGACCGCTCAACCGCCCGTGAAACCAGAGGTCACTCGTGGCGCCCCGTAAAGCCGCACGCGGTCTCCAGAGTCCGTCGAAACGCCTTCTCAGTAAGGGTTATAAACGATTGGAAGTGGAACAGTCTGCCGCCAGAAGTTGTCGACGCCAGTACACTCAACCAGTTCAAGAGCCGCCTAGACACCCACTGGGCAGACTTCGTACACGCGATTCCTTACACAGATCAGTAAAACCCACACTAAGCAGCTCGACTGGAACGGACGTAAAATCAAAATTCTGTACTTCTAAGTAAGTAAGTAAGTAAGTAAGGTGCTATCCTACATTCCTAATGATCAGGTAAGATTGATTTGAAAGAACATTACAATAGAAAATGCAAGGTACCTATTACCTACCTATATTTTTATGATTTTGTCAGGCTAAAGGAGAGCTTGATATTATGGTTCATCTTTAACTTGTGTTGAAGCTCCCCCCTACCTATGTTGGTAATATATAATACTGAACGAGGCCGGTGTAAATAAATTTTCAAGACCGAGGTCCTTACTGGATTTTTGAACGAGGCCGAAGGCCGAGTTCAAAAATCAGTAAGGACTGAGGTCTTGAAAATTTATCACCGGCCGAGTTTGGTATGTATTTTACTGTATGCCAACGATAAATTTATTTTCTGGACCGAAGCTCTTACCCGACTTAGGAACGAGACCATCCCAAAATGTTGGCTGTAGTGTATTCTGGTAATGCATTTTTGACCGTGGTCAATTTGCTTACACCAGTTATTACCACACCCCTCTGGCTAATGTATTTGAATAGGCCAGGTATACAGTAAATGATAAAACCACCAAAGGTTTGCATAGGTTCTGCCCCTTTCAATGTTGCTGGGCATCCGTTGGCAGAATATTTAGAAGTAAGTCTGCTCATCAGAATGTTAGTTTAAGTTCTTGTTGTGTGACCCTGAATACTTTGGATCCTGAGATGTATTCTTGCCGTGGGACCTTGAGGACTGTGGACCCTGAACTCTAAAGTGTATATTTGTCATGGGACCTTGGGGACTGTGGATCCTGAAATTCACATTTGTCGTGGGACCCTAGGGACTGTGGATCCTGCAATGCATTCTTGTCGTGGGACCTTGGGGACTGGATCCTGCAATGTATACTTGCCGTGGGACCTTGGAAACCTTGGATTCTAGAAATTGAATTTGCTGCGGGACCTTGGAAACCTTGGATTCTAGAAATTGAACTTGCCGTGGGACCTTGGAAACCTTGGCTTCTGGAAATTGAATTTGCCGTGGGACCTTGAGGATCCTGGGCCCAATCTTACCAAATGCCGTGATGCGCATTCACGGCTTTTGGTAACATTCAGAACTATCCCCCATTCACTTATTCATTCGTTCAGGCAACATTCATAATCATTGACGCTATCAAAATCATTGGACAAGATTGGCTGGATGTAAATAAAAGGATATCTTTTATATCAGTGCCGTAAACTCCGGCCAGTGCTGCCAAATCCTATTCACGGCATTGGTAAGATTGGGCCCTGGATCTTAATTTTTGGTCACGGCACAAGTCTGCCTCCCACCTTAAAAAAAGTTAATGAATTTAAGAGAGTTAAGCGTCGTGAGGAATATCATCATGATGATTATGAGCATATTTGATAGACCGAATCCTCAATATAATCTGAATAAAAATGACAAATTAGCAAAATTCGGGTATATTTGATCACAGATCTTTGTCAAACGATACCAGCAGGCGCCACAATTGTAGATGTCAAAATACTTTTTGTTCAGTACACATGCACAACAGTAGATATATCCTCATGGAAAAGATTTATGGTTGGTAATTCTAAAAGTCGCAGCAGTCAAATACATATAATACACGGAAACCCTATACACAAGATTAAAGTGCGTGTGTGCTTATACATATACGAATTAAAGGTGTTACATTGCGTTTGCAAAACAATTAAATGGGCAGCATGTTACACTTTTACCCTGGGCACAGTAAGGGCACCAGTGTTCCAGAATTATATTTTGGTTTGGGTGTCAGAGGGGTAAATTATTCAGTTGCCAGGGAGATGAGAGTGGAAAATTACCGGTCAGATATAGCTAAAAACAGGTGGGAGTGGTAAGCATGGAGGGGAGATGGATTGATAGCATACATCACCACACACATGAGGTAGAATGTAGCTTGCATATTACATGAATCATTATGATGTTTACTACCCTCCTCGTTTTTGATGTTGGGAGTGGAAAATCGCTCTCAAAGATTTGAAATGAGAGTGGAAAATTGTCATCATTTGGATGTTGTTTCCCACCCAAATCGACAAATTTTGGGACATTGAAGGGCACATACGACATGTACACAGTGAATGAACAATTAAATGAGCATATTGCACCTAAATGAACATTATATACATAAATGAGTACATATGAGCATTGAGCATATTACATTTTACTATACTCATACCTTGGACAAAGTTAGGACATATACAACATGTATGCAAAACAAAAGTAACATACGCAATCACTTTTTAACGTGGTAGGCTCGTGAAAAAAGCTAACCTACTTTGGAAGTAGCTGCCAAGAGGTGCTGTTATCGTTAATAGCTGTCATCCTGTCATCCTGTTAAGCAGGACGATTAAGCAGGACGATTGTGTAATTGTTAAGCCTTCAGACAAATGTAAGGGCCTAGTCATCATGGATAAGACAGATTATTTGGACAAAGCGCAGGTGATCACAAACACTTATGAAAAGATTGATCGCAACCCCACTGCTAAAACAGAGGCTAGCACCAAAAAGGTCTGAGCGTGAGATGATGTTTTTCGTACTCCAGCGTAGACGGGTAGCCATACGGCTTCCACGGTAGACAGTGATGACATCAGTCATCTTTTGCAAGCTCGTTATAGAATTTGGGCTGTACGGGGACTCGAAACCCGGGCCTTTGGATTAGCGCTCCAATGCTCTACCTCTGAGCTATACAGACCAAGTACTTTAACGAGCTTTAAGACCAAGTACTTAAAGCTCGTTAAAGTACTTGGTCTGTATAGCTCAGAGGTAGAGCATTGGAGCGCTAATCCAAAGGCCCGGGGTTCGAGTCCCCGTACAGCCCAAATTCTTTAACGAGCTTGCAAAAGATGACTGATGTCATCACTGTCTACCGTGGAAGCCGTATGGCTACCCGTCTACGCTGGAGTATATAATACTGAACGAGGCCGGTGTAAATAAATTTTCAAGACCGAGGTCCTTACTGGTTTTTTGAACGAGGCCGAAGGCCGAGTTCAAAAATCAGTAAGGACTGAGGTCTTGAAAATTTATCACCGGCCGAGTTTGGTATGTATTTTACTGTATGCCAACGATGAATTTATTTTCTGGACCGAAGCTCTTAGCCGACTTAGGAACGAGACCATCCCAAAATGTTCGCTTAAGTGCATTCTGGTAATGCATTTTTGACCGTGGTCAATTTGCTTACACCAGTTATTACCACACCCCTCTGGCTAATGTATTTGAATAGGCCAGGCATACAGTAATACGAAAAACATCATCTCACGCTCTCAGTCCCAGCGGATAAAAACAACACCTAAGAATGATCCGCATAAAACTTGGCAGAAAGCTCGTTAAAGTACTTGGTCTGTATAGCTCAGAGGTAGAGCATTGGAGCGCTAATCCAAAGGCCCGGGGTTCGAGTCCCCGTACAGCCCAAATTCTTTAACGAGCTTGCAAAAGATGACTGATGTCATCACTGTCTACCGTGGAAGCCGTATGGCTACCCGTCTACGCTGGAGTACGAAAAACATCATCTCACGCTCTCAGTCCCAGCGGATAAAAACAACACCTAAGAATCACCAAAAAGGTCATAGCACAAACACTTAAAGATAAGGTAGGTCAAGACATTGTGGACATCCTACGCCCACCATTCTCGCTGCGCAGAACTATACGGCCTGCCTAAAACTCACAAGAGAGGCATTCCTCTGAGACCTATTGTGTCTGCCATAGATGATCCTCTGAATAGACTATCATGGCTATTAGAGCAGGTCATTTCCCGGCTACTTCAGTACGTGCCTGCCTGGCTGAATCCATCGCCATCCGCGACAGGATGCCAGCTATTAACGATAACAGCACCTCTTGGCAGCTACCTCCAATGTAGGTTAGCTTTTTTCACGAGCCTACCACGTTAAAAGGTGATTGCGTATATTACTTTTGTTTTGCATACATGTTGCATACGTCCTAACTTTGTCCAGGGTATGAGTATAGTAAAATGTAATATGCTCATATGTACTCATTTATGTATATAATGTTCATTTATGTGCAATATGCTCATTTAATTGTTCATTCACTGTGTACATGTCGTATGTGCCCTAACTGTGCCCAGGGTAAAAGTATAACATGCTGCCCATTTAATTGTTTTGCAAACGCATTGTAACACCTTAAATTCGTATATGTATAAGCACACACGCACTTCAATCTTGTGTATAGGTTTTTCCGTGTATTATATGTATTTGACTGCTGCGACTTTTAGAATTACCAACCATAAATCTTTTCCATGAGGATATATCTACTGTTGTGCATGTGTACTGAACAAAAATTATTTTGACATCTACAATTGTGGCGCCTGCTGGTATCGTTTGACAAAGATCTGTGATCGAATATACCCGAATTTTGCTAATTTGTCATTTTTATTCAGATTATATTGAGGATTCGGTCAATCAAATATGCAAGTTAATGAATTATCATGAAAGTGATATTGCTCGGTTCAGAAAGAGCGAAAACGAATATCTACCAAATTTCGCCAAAAAATAATCACCGGTTTTCAATATATTAGACTTTTACTTTTGTTTACTTTTTGGATCTCTCCTGTCTTCTTTTTCTCGTCCTCGGTTCTCGGCAGTGGAAGTGATTGTCCGTCGATGATGCTAACCACCCTCGCTATCGCATCTAAAGCCCCATCTACCTCCCTACTTGGAATTAATTTCGCTGTGCATGAAATTCAACATCTTCACTTTCAATGGACAAGAATATGTACAACACAACGGACTCGCAATGGGTCCCCACTGAGCCCCGTGGCTGCTTGTTTTTATATGGAAGTTCTCGAGGAAGAAAAATTCAAGAACATCATGGGGCAGACTGTACCTGGCTCCAGTATGTTGATGACGTTCTGGTGGTGGTCCCCGAAGATGTCGACCTAGACGAAAAACTCCGAGTCCTCAACGAAGTCGACAAAAAGATCCAATTTACGATCGAAAGAGAAAACGAGCAAAAAATATCATTCTTAGACCCCCTTATCATGAGACGTGGACAGAAAGTAAAATTCACGGTTTATCGTAAGGTTACAAACAAAGAAGATTATGTCCATTTTCTATCAGCTCACAACGGACGAGTGAAAAGTGGGATCGTTATCGGATTTTTCTTACGAGCATTTAGAATATGTAGCGAAGACTTCTTAGAAGACGAACTGAAGCACATTTTCGATACGTTCGACCGGCTTCACTATCCAAAAGGGTTCCTACTAAGAATGAAACAGAAAGCGGAAGAAATCAGAAGGAGAAGTGCCGAAGAGAAACGGAAACGAAAACAAGAACAGAGGAAACGTGGCCGATATATATCGATACCAAACTCGACACATGCCGACTCGATTTCACGACAACTTCGATCAAATGGATCGAATGTAACGATAGTTTCCGGAAGAAAAGTGGAAAATCTGACTCAGCCGAAGCCTGAAAAGAAAGATAGTAACAGTGTGGTATACAAAATTCCTTGCTCGGGCCCATGCAACAAATCATACATATTGTCGTGGCCGCTACCCCGTGTTGATGTTGAAAGGTCGCCCTGCACGTCGAAACTTGGAGCGGCCCTGCTGCTGTCCACAGAGAGTGGCCCGAGTTGTCACCCTACTGTGGCGGGGGACGTGCAGTCGAAGTGGGTGTGGAGAGCTTTAAGTGGACTGTATCATTTGAGAGAATGGACTAGCCGACTGATCACCGCGACCGCCAGGTCAAAGCTGTACTTGGCACGTCTTAAATGTATTGTCAAAAGCCTTGTCGGAGAAACCTCCGCACAAGTCTTACTCATGCGTGCCGAAAATCAAGACAAATCAAGAACAAGACATGAGCTGGTTAGACACTTGCCAGCAGAGACAAACACGAATCCAAGAACGAGTCAGACGCATCGAGCCGTCGAACATGAGCGCATCCCGCTGATGTGTGCGATTGTATGTCGTGTGTTAACCCTGAGGTGAAACGGCGCTATGGCCGGAGTTAAACTGGAGCTTAGCTTATATAACTATTAAGAGTGAATATAAAGAGGGGTGAAAAGGTTAAGATAATTTTATGAGTAGCTTCGGCCCAACGGTCGAAACCATACCCAGAAAGGAGGCAAAACGTGTTGGATTTTCGGGGGGGGGATACTGGCATCAAAGGTCGTCCATAAGGGCGCACCGCCAGTATTAAGTTAATGGGACGGTCTCAACTGCCGGAGCGACGCCCGAGCTCCGAGAGCACGTGTCCGGACGGGCACGCACCACGCAGAGATCGAGAGCCGATTGACTGCCGCTCCGAGTCCCGACCCCAGGTCAGTTCGGCCGGCGCCTGGGGCTAGCCGCCCGGCCCGGCCCTCCGATTGGCCGGCGCTACAGCGAGCGCGGGCAGCGGCCGGCGGAGCGCCCACCAACGCGATACAAGGCACACAAGCATCACAGCCCCGTGGTACGCGACGTAATAACAAACACAACAATCAATAACAAGTAACAACACAAATATACTTCTCACTCGGTGGCAAACCAAATCACGCCGGGACGGTCGCGGACGGGTCCCGATGGGTAGAAGAGGGGAGAACGCCGCCGCCGCCCGGCACTGACCGCTGCGCCAGAGCTGCCGGTTTTACTCCGCAGGGGCCCACACTCCACATACTCCCCACCAAAAAACGAAGGTTTTTTCTCTTCTTGAACACATGTATCCGTCGCATGTCACCATGACGACACGCCAGCCGTCGAGTGTCTCCCGGCTCCAAGTCCAGGCTGGTCCACACAGCGACGACGCGCGCACGGGCCAGGATCCGGTCGAGTGGCGCCCGGGGAGACAGTCCGGAGCCACGGGCTGCATCATGCGCAGATCGAGTGTCGCGGACATGTACTCTGTCCGGTCCCGCCCGGTCCGCCAGCCAGTCTCCGGCCTCGCCATCGCTGAGCATAATCGTCTCCGTGTTGTCCTGCTAATGCTACAAACATTGAGTAAATAAACGCGCAATGTAACTCATCTGGGAACGTTCGATGGTTTGAGGAAAATGGGCAAAGTGGCGACGATGAGTGACTTTTCGCTAATGGAAAGATGCTGGGCATTGGGCAAATCAGGAAACTGCAAGTTGAGGGGACGTCGGGAAATGATGTAAGTTTGCATTTGCCACAGGAAACGTTAAACGAAAGCAGGACGCTTGAATGATGGATCATAGATGACTGAGAAAGACACAACTATACAGTAGTTACTTGCGAATTCTCAGAATGGTAGGATGCCTTGCTCGAGTCGGAGAACCTCCGCACTCAGATGGAACTGTGACTTAGAAGTCGAAGAACCTCCACACTCGGACGAAGACTGGGACTAGGGAGTCGGAGAACCTCCGCACTACGCTGAGCCTGTTTGATGCACCAATACAGAGCGTTGCGCTGCTTCTTGGGTCTGGGTGGTCCGTTAGATCGCTGCTCCTTTCGAAAGCGCAGGCTATGGATGAGCCGCAGCACCCACGATGCTATGCTGATCGCTTGTTTCCGATGGGAACAGTCCGTCGGAAGGAATGGCCCTCTGGTGTGAGATGTGCGAGTCGATGTGACCACCGCACTAGCACAGCTCCGTGACGGTCTCGTTTCGTCATCCGCGCGCACGTCGAGTGCTTGACTCTTGGCCTGGATGGGGCTGGTGTTCTCTAGCTCCTTCGCCGGATCTTCTGATTCCTCGATTCTCTTATTTTGACTGCTGGCCATTGTCAGAGGGGGCAGTCTGGCTTCTGTCGCCACCAGCTGAGGCTCCCAACCGTGGGCAGCGTGCACGACGGCACAGCAAGTCTTGCTGGCTTCGTCACAGAAGACTTGGAAGACCACGTCTTCACCAAGAGGATGGACGGATCTCGGGTCCTCAGCTTCTAGACCTGGCCCATAGCGCTCTTCTTGCGAGTTTCCCTCGGGTTCTCGTTGGAGTTTTTGAACCTCAGGGTCCGGAGTTTTACCCATGGAATCGAGGTCCCACATTTGTTCCACTTGTTGACAGTGGTATACATGTCGAGTGGACTGTCCTGTTGCAGTGCCCTTCCCGTGGATCACGTAGCCAAAGATCGTATCCAGTGCTCTCAGGGATTCATCTAGAACGACGCATTCCCGCAGCACGACCTTGTAGTACTGGTCTGTCCCTATCAGGATGTCCACCTGGCCACCGCTGAAGTCGTCGGCCAGCTCGATGTTGTCATCTAGTCCCTCGGGCTGCTCTGCCGGTGGTAGAGGTGCGCACAGGCGGTCACAACACCACAGCTCGAATCTCCTCGCTTCACCTCCGTGTCGGTTCTGTAGGTCGACTGCGACGCGATCGTATGACCGTGGCTCCTCTGCTCTCTCCTGGAAGCCGACGCAAGCGAATGTGTCGGAGCCGATGACGTCCAGACTCATCTCTTCGGCGACCGTCTTCCTGATATAAGAAGCGTCGGACCCACCATCCAGCAGGGCTCTCAGTATCTTGGGTCCGCGTGGCCCTCTCCCCACCACCAGCGCAGTCTGAATGTAACACTGTGATGTAGTACGCTGAGCTGCGTAGCGCATGCTGGGATGGGAGTGCTGGCCGTGGCTGGAAGTGAAAGGTTCTGGCCGTTGATTTTGAGAGACTGATGGATGCGTGCTAACTGTTGGAGGTACCGGCGCGGGAGGTGGTACAGCAGGACTGTAGGGAACAGAGCTGGCGAGAGGAGCAGGTGCAGGCTCTGGAGCTGGGGCTTGGTGACGATGCAGAGAGGTATGGTGCGAACCCTGACAGTGCCTGCAATTGCCACTCCTACAGTCTTTGATGAAGTGACGTCCGAGACAGCGGAAGCAGGCCCTTACCCTCTTCACCGTCGTCCAGCGGTCCTCGACGGTCATCTCCAGGTACCCGCGAACACTTGTCGAGACGATGGGATCCCTTACACACAGGGTACGGTTTTTGAGCTGGCGTTGCCTGAACTCGCTGGGTGTTCAGCACACTTGTTGTCGCTTTCTGTACCGTTGTACAGCTGTCATCAGTAGCCTTGCTGCATGGTACTTGAGCGGCCTCTTCAAGATACCCCACTTCCTTCTGCAGAAATGCGAGAAATTCTGCGAACTCTCCTTGTTCTTGGCCCATGGTCTGTCCCCGCTGCCTCGCCCACTGAAGACGCCAGGGCGGTGGGATCTTCCCTTTCAGGACGGGCAGAAGAACATCACCAGTGTGTTCGGCTTTGAGTGTCTTCAAAGAGGCGACTCCGGTCGTCACATCATCCACCAGACGTCTCAGTGACTTCAGATTGTCGGTGCTTGCCACCGTCGGCAGGCTGAGCAGCTTGGCGATGATGGTGTCCTTCCTCAGGCTGTCCTTTCCGAACCTCTCCTTCAGTGTTTGAACAGCGATCTCATAGCTGTCTGCTGTCAACTGCAAGCCCTGAATTGACCGCGCTGCAGCTCCATCGAGATGCTGTCTCAGGTAGTATAGCTTCTGCACTGGGGAGTAGGCACTGTTTTGGTGTACTGACGCTTCGTACAGTTCCCAAAACTCTTGCCAGGCCATGAGGTCTCCATTGAACTTTGGAAGCGTGAAATTCAGTTTGAAATGGTTCTGAGGAGTTACGACCTGTGTCACAACAGGTGCAGTCTCGTTCCTCTTACTTGCGTCTGCGAGAAGACGCTTACCCAGGCCGACTGCTCTGTGAAGCTCCGCGTAGTGAGGGGATTCGTCCTCTAACCCCATCTCACTCAGCTGCGAGTTCAGCTCGTCCATCTGCGAAAGATGGCCTTCGGCGAGTTCTATCGTGTAGTCTAACTCATGTCTGTCTGCATTCTGATTGCCTTGATCTACCTGAGTGTAGAGGCGCTTTAGATCATTCGACAATTTTGTAGCTTTGCTTCGGTCTTTGGTGCGTTTCGCTTTCAGCGACTCAATGTCTGTGTTGGTGTCTGGCTTGCCCATCTCTTCCTATGTGCTGGTGATTGATCACTATAAGCAAACCTGGTGGAAATGCTCCCAGTGATCCGGCCCCCGGAGGACTATGTCGTGGCCGCTACCCCGTGTTGATGTTGAAAGGTCGCCCTGCACGTCGAAACTTGGAGCGGCCCTGCTGCTGTCCACAGAGAGTGGCCCGAGTTGTCACCCTACTGTGGCGGGGGACGTGCAGTCGAAGTGGGTGTGGAGAGCTTTAAGTGGACTGTATCATTTGAGAGAATGGACTAGCCGACTGATCACCGCGACCGCCAGGTCAAAGCTGTACTTGGCACGTCTTAAATGTATTGTCAAAAGCCTTGTCGGAGAAACCTCCGCACAAGTCTTACTCATGCGTGCCGAAAATCAAGACAAATCAAGAACAAGACATGAGCTGGTTAGACACTTGCCAGCAGAGACAAACACGAATCCAAGAACGAGTCAGACGCATCGAGCCGTCGAACATGAGCGCATCCCGCTGATGTGTGCGATTGTATGTCGTGTGTTAACCCTGAGGTGAAACGGCGCTATGGCCGGAGTTAAACTGGAGCTTAGCTTATATAACTATTAAGAGTGAATATAAAGAGGGGTGAAAAGGTTAAGATAATTTTATGAGTAGCTTCGGCCCAACGGTCGAAACCATACCCAGAAAGGAGGCAAAACGTGTTGGATTTTCGGGGGGGGATACTGGCATCAAAGGTCGTCCATAAGGGCGCACCGCCAGTATTAAGTTAATGGGACGGTCCTCAACTGCCGGAGCGACGCCCGAGCTCCGAGAGCACGTGTCCGGACGGGCACGCACCACGCAGAGATCGAGAGCCGATTGACTGCCGCTCCGAGTCCCGACCCCAGGTCAGTTCGGCCGGCGCCTGGGGCTAGCCGCCCGGCCCGGCCCTCCGATTGGCCGGCGCTACAGCGAGCGCGGGCAGCAGCCGGCGGAGCGCCCACCAACGCGATACAAGGCACACAAGCATCACAGCCCCGTGGTACGCGACGTAATAACAAACACAACAATCAATAACAAGTAACAACACAAATATACTTCTCACTCGGTGGCAAACCAAATCACGCCGGGACGGTCGCGGACGGGTCCCGATGGGTAGAAGAGGGGAGAACGCCGCCGCCGCCCGGCACTGACCGCTGCGCCAGAGCTGCCGGTTTTACTCCGCAGGGGCCCACACTCCACACATATAGGAGAAACTGGAAGAGGACTCGACACACGACTGAAGGAACACAAACGCGATGTCCGGAACCACAATAGATCGAACGCACTCGTCCTTCATATCGAAAAATGTCAAAATTTACCAAACTGGAACAGTGCTCATGTCATTGAAAAAGGCATGTCAAAATCGGCGAGAAAAGCTCTGGAAGCAGCTCACATCTGTTTCCAAGATACAGTGGACGAAAAATCTGGATTATTTACCTGGGCAAAAGCGGCTGCAATGATGGCACTAGGAAACAAAACGTAAACGATTTCTAAACGAAAGGTGATTGGCGAACTTTGAAAGACTCTGAGAAAAGGCGAGCGAATTAAACGTTCCGACGTTGACATTGTGACCTGTAGGTACATTCATTATATAATTTAATTTTCAGCATATCAAAAGAACGCGACAAGAACAATAGCGTGATGAATGCCGTTCTCAATTTAGGTTTTTAATGTTGAACCAAAGAATGCATTTCGAAACCTGTGCCCGATGTGTCGACTTCGAACGATTTATACCGATTGTTTTTGATAGGTACTATGTGTTTTTAATTTAATCACTAGTGTCCACTGACGAAGGCACCCTGTGGCCGAAACGTCTGGTTTTAGGAATTTGACTTGTGTTGCCATCGATCGTGAATAAAACTCAATCATGTCTGATTATTTACAGAACTTCATTTAACCCGCGCCCTGCTGGGGGGGGGGGTGTTTGAACACCCCCCCTTGTGGTTTTTCGCGAATATCTCAAAAACGGCGGCGCTCCGCGCCGCCGTTTTTGGTACACCTTATCATACATCAATTCTACACATGTTGTGAAAATTTCAGACCAAGGTCATTCAAGGTCAGGTCACCAGGTCACTTGAAGTGACCTCACCTCATAAAAAGTTTCAATGTCTGTCATAGCTACACCGAGTGACCGATCGCTTTGAAACTTTCAGCGATTGCTAAGAGCAAGAGCATGTACAAAATGTATATCTCAGAATTTTGATATCGATGACCTAAGGTCAGGTCAATTTTGCGACCTCCCCATTATAAGTCAATGGGAGAAAATTGAAATGCGCCTCTTTTGGACGAAAGACATTATAAACACTCCCAAACACCGAATTACAAGTGGTTTAGACACACTGAACATGAAAATGGTGTCCGTGACCCTTGTTTATGCCCTGGGGTCATCTTAGGTCACGAATGGTATCTAACAGTTTTTCGCAAATAACTTTTGATAGAGGCATGCTAAAGCGATGAAAACGCCTTAGATGTGTTCAGCTAGACGATACGGATCGACTGATATGCAACATGACCCTTTCCGGTCAGGTCATGACCTTGACCTGAGGTCAAATTTTCAAATTGACCTTTCAAGGTCAAGTTATAGTTCATTCGATGCGTCTTGACGAGAGGAACACAATGCTGGTAAAAGTAAGCTCGTACAATGCTTGGGTCAAAAGTTATTGCAGAAAAACTGTTTGCGAAAAAATCGGCTATTTTTGCAGTTTTTGCCCCCTGCAGGCAAAACCGTTGACGGTAGGTCAAATCTGAGAGAATTACTCAGAAAGGGCGTTAATAGGGCTATCGAATGCGCTTTTCCGCGGCGCTGTAGCTCTATTGGTTCCCGAGTTATGCGTTGGCTTCTTGGAAATTTTCGACATTCGACCTGGAAATCGGCGAAATTTTGCCTTCAATGACCTCTGGTGACCTGACCTTTGACCTGAGCAAAAAATTGACCGAAGTGATTTCGTCATTATTTTTTACGCTCTTTCGAACGCCGCCTTCCGCGTATCGCTACGTGGCCCAGGAGCCGAGTTACAAGGGGGGGTGTTCAAACACCCCCCCCCCCCCAGCAGGGCGTGGAAATCCAGGACCCCCAGCTGGGCGCGGGTTAACATGGCTTCCCCTGAATCCTGATAGTTTATTGTCTCCTAGCCTCTTTATTTTGTTCGAGGCTAGAAGTACCTCCCTCCAAAATACACTATTCACCTTATTAAAAATTACCTCCTGGGATATATTACATTCAAACATGTTGATACCAGTTGGTAAGGAAAATAGTGGTTTTGTCACTTTTTTCCAGCTTGTATTTAGGTTGTCATCTATATATGTATTTCTTAACCCATGTAATTTTGAGGCTATCAGCCCGTTTGTCTATATCTGGTACCCGAGCCCCCTTCCTTATATTTACTTTTTAGCGTAGCCCGCTTTATTTTGTCTTTTTTTGTTCCCCCATAGGAACTTAAACATTATTGTTTCGATCGATTTGATCAGTGCTGGATTCGGTTTCGGCAGCACGGTCATTAAATACGTCAGCTGGGATAATGCTTCAGTTTTCACCAAGTGCACTCTGCCGTATGGGGCGATGTCAGTGCCTGTACGACCATAACGCCAGTCTGGCCTTTATTCGGCTGATCTTCGCTTTATAGTTAAAGGTAGTGTGCCACCTTTGAAAGATTTCCCATTTTATTTTTTCCCAGGATAAGAAGCTTCTGTTTTTACCTAATATCGCAAAGAAAATCAAAAATGGGCCTGGAATAGTGCCTTTTTCGCCTAAAAGTTTATCGGTTTTTCGATATGTATAACAATTGTAGTGGGCTCACCTGTAAACAGGCGTCGGCAAGTGACGGCAACAATCGCGAATGCGGCGCACATGTGACAATAATCAAAGGTCATCATAGAGTTACGACGTACGGGAATGAGTTATCAGCTGTCTAATCGTAGACAACACAATGTCGAGCCTTAAACTCTAAGCCTGTATTGGTATTGTTTCTTTTATTTGGCTGTCGAACATTATTTATGGTTTGAAATATGATTTTATGTAAAATAATTGATATGAAAAAGCCGTCTCTTAAGTTATGACCCCATTTCACCACACGCAAGTGGCAGAAATGACAATGATCAGCTGACGCATTTTTCTTGGCCGAAGTCAGAGCGCGCGGCCCGACGCACCACCACCGCACCACAAAGTACGAGCAGAAGCCGCGCCCAAAGCCAGGGCCCCGGTAACGTGAGGTAGCCGAGTCGGGGCAGCGTGCGCTGACCTGAAAGCCGGGGCCGCAGCTTTGGGCGCGGTCTACCGCATCCCCGCGGGCAGCCCCGGGCCATCGCATGACACCGGGAGGACGCGCGGCTCCGGCTTGGGTCAGCGCACGCTGCCCCGACTCGGCTACCTCACGTTACCGGGGCCCTGGCTTTGGGCGCGGTCTACCGCACCACCTAACAGGCGTGTTCGAAATCGCAGGAGATGATGATGAACGGGTTTATCGAAACTTGATTGGATGAGCATATCGGTAATAGCGATTTCAGTGTGTGCATTTATTGTTCATAGTGGTGTGAAATGTGGTTGGGGTACGACCGACAACCCGTCGGGGCGAATTTCGCACTGGGGTACTCAAAATTTGAAGAATTTAAGACGTTTCCATGAGTTTTGAAGGTATGGATAAGTTCTAAAAATCCGGTTCTCCTTATCTGGGCCATTAACTCCATACGGTCCAGGAAAGCTGGCACACTACCTTAAAAAAAAATCAAAAACCCTATCTCGATCAGGGGCCGAACGACAGGGGTCCAACCGACTCCCCCCTCTCAAAACGTTAGACGCTGCAAAACGCCTCACACAGACGAGGGTTAAATCATTCATGGGTATATCGGATCCTGGAGGGACGTCCCCCCGGCTTACTCGACTGAGGGGGGGGGGGGGTGGGGGCATCCCGGCCGTCCACCTCCCTTCCGGGGCGTTCCACGACAAATCGACAAGTGCCCTGCACCCTCATATTTTATTTTTTGCTTAAAATTGGTCTAATGGGTTGTGATGAGCGGGGAAACCAGCTGTGACAAGGATTTTTTTCTTCGAACAACGGTTTCCGTCCCGAGATATAGCCTCGGGCAATTCCTGGATGTCGCGCTGCAGCCCTATGTTTGGCGGCCTATAACTAAAAAACTATTGGTTTTCTACGATAAAAACTTAAATTTGAAGAATTTAAGACGTTTCCATGAGTTTTGAAGGTATGGATAAGTTCTAAAAATCCGGTTCTCCTTATCTGGGCCATTAACTCCATACGGTTCAGGAAAGCTGGCACACTACCTTTAAGGTTTCCTATGTCTATTTCCTGATTGTTCGGAATTGTTATGCCTAACACTTCTAAAGGTGTGTCTTCCCAGGAGAGATCAAGCGATCTACACATTGGTTGTGTTTCGCCGGCATTCTTACCGATCCAAAAAGGTCTCGTTTTTTGCCTATTTAGCTCATCGCTTCTCGGCCTTTTGGCTAAGATCAAAGTGTAGTATCCTATTTAGCTCCAGCCCTGAAATTGATTTTCGGTCGGCCCGCACTCCGGGTTCGTCTCCCCCCCCCTCTACCCCCCCCCCCCTTCCCCGGCACCCTCTGTCCCCTGTGGCCCCGGGGTCGTGGCCGGCCGCTGCACACAGGGCCGATCGCCAGGTCTAGCACGACATGGGTAAAAAAATCGAACTTTGTGGATGTGCAATGAAACCTATACCAATTTGTTCAAAAATGATCATACTACACTGCTGTGGTCTTTGTTTTCCAACACAATTGCTATTTCATGGCGAAAACTCAGCTTAAACATGAACTTCGGAATCGTTTGGACCGAACTCGTCCCCCGCACTCTTCGACAACGTATCTTTGATCCACGAAAACAATCACAATTTGAGGAGGAATTCCACATTTATATACATCAAACGATAGCTCCGGGTCTGCAAAATACACATAACCACATCAAAATGGCGAACTCTTACTTGGTTATGATGTATTGGCACCGCAAAGATTTAAAGACGAAAATATAATTTCACATAATTGATGTCACACACAAATAGACTTTAAAAAAAGTACCGCAGAGTACCGCTTCGAAAATCTCGCTACATGTCAATGATTCATTGCACTACAAGATCCAACAGTCATTTTTTGCGACTTTTTGCGACTTTGGATGTAGCAGCCAAACATCAACCCGCGCCGGACCGGTGCTCGGCGTCAAACGCGCCGGGCCGGGAGGTGTTGATTGAACACTCCCCTTCTAACTCGGCTCTTGGGCCACATAGCGACACGTAGTAAGTGGCATTCGAAAGAGCGCCCGAAATTCCAAATGGAGTAATTAGTCATTTCTAGGTCAGGTCAAAGGTCACGTCACCAGAGGTCATCAAAGGTATAATGTTGCATTTATCAACATTTATCGAAAACCGGCTCTTACCTCGGGGACCAATAGAGCTACATCGTCGCAGAAAGGTGCATTCAATTGCTCTTCTAGCGGTCTTTCTGAAATAAGCCCTCAGATTTGGCTTAACCCTCGCTCCTAGTGGTGTTTTTTCCAGCCGCGAACGTATAGAAGGGGTCCGTTGGACACCATGCCGTTTCGCCCCTGATCGAGCTAAAGCTTCGCGGAAAAGACGAGCGTGTTGCCCGTGACAAGAGGAAGCTGATGATACCCAATTGTAAGGTCCTAGGTCATCGGTTAACCTTCCAGGTCAGGTCAATGACCCAAAAGTCGGGAAAATCGGGACCTGTTAGAACGTCGTAAAGGGTGGCTGCTATGTTTTTTTTTTTTGGGTGCTGATCACGAATATAATATTATTTACGAGCATAGATGATGTCTTCATACATTTAGGCCAGGCCGGGTCAGGTCAGGTCAGGTCAACTAGTAAGGGTTTTGCCGGGTGTTTGCAGTAGGTGGCAACCGCCT
This sequence comes from Amphibalanus amphitrite, assembly GCF_019059575.1. NCBI lineage: Eukaryota > Metazoa > Arthropoda > Thecostraca > Balanomorpha > Balanidae > Amphibalanus > Amphibalanus amphitrite. The sequence goes on from NW_024881711.1 coordinate 749,640, forward strand.
CTGACAGCTTTGTAACATGTTACGAAGGCACCAAAGCTACATGGTAAATGTTCAAATGGTTGCTAGATTCGAATTCAGCTAAAAAACTAGCCTAGAAACATGTAAAACTCGAAAAAGTGAACCAAGGTCATCAAAGGTCAATGACCTTACCTGACCTTCTGGTGACCATGACACCCACCCTAATGCATGGGAGCAACATAATATCCCATGTTTGAACGCTTTAAACCAAGAAAAGACTGCAAACCCGCGGCTAATGCGAGCCGACATACGCTGAATCGCGATTCCGGCCAAACATGGTCTCGAAAGAAGGTCACAGGTCAAAGATCATTAAGGTCAGGGTCATGAAATTTTCAGGTTAGCTGTAAAAGTAGTTATCGCGAGGGTACTGAAAGTTTCGTTGCGATCGGCCGCTTTTTACGCGAATTACTCGCGAAAAACCAAGGGTTCCGTTCGAAGATTCAGGCCCTGTCGCGCTAGAATGGCATATCGGCCCACTGTGCGCTGTCGGTCGACCCTCCCCGGTGCCGCACGGGGTCACGGTGCCCTCCCTGCTCCGAGGCGGTGGTGTGGGGTCGGCGCCCTCCGGTGGGTCTCGGCCGGTGTGGGCCGGGAGGGCCTCGGACTCCCTTCCCCTACCCGTCCCGGCCGTGGTGGCTTGGTGGCTGGCGTAGCGAGCTGCGGCTGGGCGCTGGTGCGCTGGCTTTGTGCACAGTGGTGGCCATGTGCCTGCTGTGGTGCCTATGGCTGACGAGCTGAGTAGAGGCGCTCTATGGTGGTAGAGGTGACGGGCCGCTACGGCGGCGGGCAGGTGGGCCCCAGTGGCCGCCCCGACCGACGCGTCGGACCGCCAGCCGGTGCCGGTGCGCACAGCTGGCGGTGCCCTGCTTTGATGTTGGCGATGGTGACGCTGTTGCCGATTCCCCAGCTACCCCCCCCCCCCTCCCCTCCCTGGCCCGCCCCGCCGCACAGTGTGGCCAAACACCAGTTTAGCGCGAATTAAATCCCAGCGCTGCTCGGATCCGTTGAAAATGGTTCCCTGGTTTCAAAATTGACACTTGAACCTAGGTGAGACCTTCTACGATGCATTATAAATGCTTGCTGACATATAATGGCATAGTTCCGCCTCTAAAAGTAAGGAGAACTAGCTTACGACGGGTGATGTGCTTACCAGGCCAGGGCTGTGAAGTCGATGGAGTTACTCCGACTCCGACTACGGCTTTCAAAAGTCAATTTCAACTCTGACTCCGGGCAAAACTGTCGACTTATACGATCGACTCGGACTCTGACTCCGCAGCCATGGCAAGTCCACGCAGTCGATGGATTTTCGGTGATTCAGACTATGAGTCTTGGTCCGGATTCCGAAATCGATTCCGATTCCGACTCTGACCGCAGGGTCAGAACTGTTGACTCCGAACGTCTCCGACTCTGATTACGAAATCCTGGAATTTAACCGCAAATAAGAGGCATAAAATCGTGGGTCCCAGTAATGATGGGCATGTTAGGAGGAGGAATCGTTTACGAAATTCCCATCATTTCTCTGGTAAATTCTTATGATTGTCCAAAGTTTGCTTGAAAAAAAAATCAACATCTAATTATGTTTCTGTGTGAATGTTCCTGGTGAAGCACATGATATGCTGAAATATACGCACCGATAGGACTGAACCTCTGCAATGGGAGTAAAAACAAAGACTTACACCATAAGCACCTTCATGTCATTAACCCTCGCCCGTATTGGTGTTTTGCTAGCCGCGAACGTAGGTCGGGTCAGGTCAGGTCAGGCCAACCAGTCCTGCCGGATATTCATAATTAATAGTAATTAATAGGTGTCAACCGCCAGTGACAGCTTCGTTGCATGTTACTTACGAAGGCACCAAAACTTCTTCCTAAATGTTCAAATGGTTACTTAATTCGAAATCAGCTCCAAAAACTAGCCTGGAAGCATGTAAAACTAAAAAAGGTGAACCGAGGTCATCAAAGGTCATTGAACTGACCTGACCTTCAAGTGATCTTGACACCGACCATAATGCATGGGACCAACATCATAATATCACATGTTTAGACGCTTGAAACCACGAAAAGACTGCAAACGCGCGGCTAATGCCAGCAAACATACGCCCAATCGCGCTTCCGGCCAAACATGGTCTCGAGAAATAGGTCACAGGTCAAAGGTCATTGGGGTCAGGGTCGTGAAATTTTAAGGATAGGTGTAAAATTGATAAACTCGAGGGTACTGAAAGTTTCGTCGCGATCGGCCGCTTTTTACATGAGCTTTTTGCGAAAAACCGAGAGGGGTCCTTTCGACCCCCACCCTCACCCCCTATATGGGTGAGGGTTGAAAAATTGTCAAGATTTTTTCATTGGCGACCGTATTCTACAATATAACAAGTCAGAAATACAGCGGTTGAGCCATCCGCGTAACGTTACGGAGCCGCCGCCGCGCCCACCCTGTAGCCGGACCTCCCCGGGCGGGCCAACCCGATACGTTCAAAGCTGAGCCAAAGGCCGGGGGGCAGGTTGGGGCAGGGTTTCTTGAATGGATCATGTCCAGAAAAGTGTGGCGAATCTTCTCATGGTAGATTTGGCGTGGAGTTTTTTGGCTATTTTCTTATATCTCTACGTTTTTAAGATGGACAGTGTTTTCAGGGGATGTTTGAAAAGTTCATTTTCAAATGAGCATAACTCATCGGTTAGTCCAAGGATACCTATAGAATTCGGGTATACTATCAAATATAGCCTCAGTAGTCATATGCCACTCCAATTATTTCCAAACCTTTCCGACAATTACGCCAACATGTGTTGTAAACATGACGCGGGTTTTCGACGATTTCAGCACGGCCGGGACCGGCATTGCGTATGTCCACTTTAGCTAGCTTTTTGGACACCGAAAGGAAGACATTGAACCAAAGTATTGTGATATTGACATACTTTGGACAATTTCCTATCGACTGATAGTTATAAAAAGTCAAAATTCCAAATTTCGTTTTTTGATTAAATTCGCGCTAATCTGGCGTTTGGCCACACTGTGCGCCGGCACGCCGTGGTGCCTCCCCCCACTGCCGCCTCCCTCCTCCCCCTCCCCGATCCTCCCGCCAGCCTTGCCCGGGGTGTGTGGCCGACCGCCATGGTGACCCTGCGGGGTCTGTTACTATTGGCTTGTTGTTATCTTGTGCATGGTCTCTCTCTAACGGCTGGGCATGACAGTTGTCCCCGTTTTACATCGTCTTTTAAGTGTTCGACCGTCCCTGTAATCACCATGTACTTTTGAAAATAAAAAATCCTATTTAGCTCCAGCCCTGAAATTGATTTAAAATCTTCGAACAGCGATATGGCTGCTTCCAACGAGGCTTCGGAGCCGTCCAATACCAAAGTGACGCCGTCAGCATGCGCTGTTAATTTGATCTCCGAGTTGCCTATTCGCAGCCCCTTAGCAGTTTCTGTTGCTCTTATTTTTGCCAGAAGTGGTTCAAGGCACAGCAAGAATAAGTAGCAGCTTAACGGACACCCCTGCCTTAAGCCTCTTCGCACTGAGTATGCCTTTGACAGATGACCATTTATCTGGACCACTGCAAGCGGTGCGTGGTCTTCATTTAAACCGTCATATAGGCTGGAGACCAGTTTCACCAAATCTGGACCGAAACCGAAACATTTTAGAGTGCTTATAACGTATTCCCAGTCAATAGTATCGTATGCTTTTTGAAATCGCATGCAAGAAGTAACCCGAGTTTGTCTTAATTGTTGCAATGTTCTATTACGTCTAAGATTAGTCGGACGTTTTCCCCAATAAATCTCCCCTTTACAGACCCTGTTTGATCACCGTTAATGCAATTATGCAAGTTTTGATGACTCACCCCAAAGGCGTCGCGATGGCTTTGGTAAATATTTTACCAGTATAACGCCTTTTGGGGCGACTAACGGAGCGAGCGAGAGGGTGGACCTTGCACGTGCAAAATTGCGAGGGGCTACCTCCAACTGACTTGTGCTCGGCACCCTACTAACCGGTCTCTAGCGATGTGCCAAATTTAGGCACAATCGGCCTAGCCGTTCTCAAGATCTGGAAGCGGCACCCTGCACGTGCGCACGTGCAAAATGGGTCTCAACTGACTTGTGCACGGCACCCTACTAACCGGTCCCTAACTGTGTACCAAATTTGAGCGCAATCGGTCGAGCCGTTCTCGAGATCTGGAAACGACCCCTGCACGTGCGCACGTGCAGCAGCACCCCAACTCTGGCACATGGATCTGCAGTGCCTAGTGGGTGCCTACCTACATGCCAACTTTCAGCGCAATCGGCCCAGTAGTTACCGAGATATTGCAACAATTACAAAACTGACACCTCTTCGTTTTGCACGTGGGCGTGGCACGTGCATAAGGGGTCACCCAAATGCATCGGGAATAGTCCAATACTTGGTAAAAGGAATGAAGCTACCCTACAAAAATTACCGCATGTAAATCGGCCAAGTGGTTGCTGAGACATAAGCCTCGCAAAAGCGTCCGCACGGCCGGCCGGCCGGCCGGCCGCTCATACTCGGAAATTTCCGTTAATCTAAGTAAAGACTACGCTCGCTTCGCTCGCTCCGTAACCAGTATAACGCGTTTTGGGGCGACTCACGGAGCGAGCGAGAGGGTGAGCCTTGCACGTGCGAAATTGCGAGGGGGTACCTCCAACTGACTTGTGCACGGCACCCTACTAACCGGTCTCTAGCGATGTGCCAAATTTGGGCACAATCGGCCCAGCCGTTCTCGAGATCTGGAAGCGGCACCCTGCACGTGCGCACGTGCAAAATGGGTCCCAACTGACTTGTGCACGGCACCCTACTAACCGGTCCCTAACTGTGTACCAAATTTGAGCGCAATCGGTCGAGCCGTTCTCGAGATCTGGAAACGACCCCTGCACGTGCGCACGTGCAGCAGCACCCCAACTCTGGCACATGGATATGCAGTGCCTAGTGGGTGCCTACCTACATGCCAACTTTCAGCGCAATCGGCCAAGTAGTTACCGAGATATTGCAACAATTACAAAACTGACACCTCTTCGTTTTGCACGTGGCACGTGCATAAGGGGTCACCCACATGCATCGGGAATAGTCCAATACTTGGTAGAAGGAATGAAGCTACCCTACAAAATTTACCGCATGTAAATCGGTCAAGTGGTTGCTGAGATATAAGCCTCGCAAAAGCGTCCGCACGGCCGGCCGGCCGGCCGCTCATACTCAGAAATTTCCGTTAATCTAAGTGAAGACTCCGCTCGCTTCGCTCGCTCCGTAATAAGGCACGTCGAGAAGGCTTATTGGCCTGAGGTGATTAATGAAGCGTGGGTCCTTATTCTTTTTTGGAATCAAAATCGTTACAGACTTTTTTTAATCTGCTGTTGCGCTTCCAGTGTTCTGGATCTCTTGTAGAGCACTTACCACTACTTGTTTTAATTCTTGCCAAAACATTTGTAAAATTCTACTGTATATCCTGCAGGACCTGGTGACAATTTTTCAGCGAAAGAAGTGCAGTGCATAGCTCCGACTCGACTCGACTCGACTCGACTCGACATAGTTCAGAGGACCTTCGCACAGCCCTCTTTCTTCTGGTCCAAGCTTGACTGTGTGGTTAAAGAAGACCGTTTCTCTGCCATTGTCTCTAACGTCGGATTTTTTATACTTTTTTCAAAATATGTTCTACCTTCTTCGAGCATGTCTTCTATTTTTTCCGGAAATCTGACGTCCTCTTTGGAGTTCAGTAAACTTAAGGAGTTAAGCGTGTTGGGCGGCTTGTTACGGTGTTTTAACGCGTGGAAATATTGTGTACCTCTTTCCCCTTCCCGTCTCCATCTAACTCTTGCTTTGACATGGGTACATTTCGTAATCAGCTCGTCTCTCTCAGCCACCGCCTCCTGGAGCCTGGCGGTTTGTGCCGCTGTGGGTGATGACAATTGTGATATTGCGACTATCTCTAATTGGAGTGTGTCAAATTCCCCAACTAATTCTTTTTTTCTTCGACTTGCGTACGAAATGATATCTCCCCGTAGTACTACTAAAAGCGTATCAAGAAGACCCGGTGAAAGGCCAGAACGACAATTTTCTACTATAATTTGCGGAATGCGCCTTTTTATAAGCTCCAAAAAATTGTCTCCTTTTAACAGGCTATAATTATTAAATTTCCAGTACGAGTGGCCACGCTCGCAACCATTTATTTCTAAATCTAGACTAACTAAACTGTGATCGGTGAGATAGCCGTTTACTATTTCTGCCTGAGCTCCATTTTTGCTATACGTGAGAGCTTTACTACATAAAAAGAAATCTATTGGTGATTCTGAAGGAGGTGAACTTCTAGTATAAGTAAATTGCTTAAGGGTTAATTGCTGATTAACTCTCCAGATGTCTATTAGTTCATGCTCGCTCGCGAATTCCATAATCACATCTCTACATTTACGGTTGTTTTGCGGGCACTTCCTTACCGATTTTCGATCAACGTTAGTGTTCATGCAGAAGTTAGTCTCCCCCCAAAGACTATGTAATCGCTAGTCAACAAACTGAGTGTTTGGCACATTCTTTCAAACGTAGACGGCTCGTCGGCATTGGCACCGTATACGTTACCCAGTATGAGCTTAACGCCTTGCATCATTATTTCAAGCAAGATGTATCTGCCTGCCGGGTCTCTATGCACCTGAATTACTTTCACGCTGAACCCCGGCTACAAAAATATCGCTACTCCTCTACTAAAATCAGTTCCGTTTGCGAAATAGCCTTCTCCACCCCATTCATTTAACCAATTTCTTTCGCAATTTTCATCTGCATGGGTTTCTTGCAAGAATACCATGTCTAGATTCATTTTCTTAAACCAAGTGAACATTTTACGTCTTTTTGGCGCTGTTTGCCTGTTTTGCCTTAGTCCGTTAACGTTGACGGTCGCTAGGCGTAAGGAAGTCCTTGTCATTTTTGTCGTGTTAAGCAGTCGTGTGGCGATTTATTACTGAAGTCGTTAAACAGTCGTGTGACGATTTAGTACTGTCTTTATTTGGAAGCAATAATTTGGCAGCCTTGAAGTGCGGCAGACGTTGCGCGCAAAGCAGCGTATACCACCACGTGTTAACGATGGCTTTAGTCTAAGATTTAAAAATCGTTAGATCTCCGCTGACGTCACAAATTCTAAGGGGGCATTCCAATGCATTAGCCCCTTAGAATCTAAAAACTGCAAGTTTGAAATTCCGTTCGATATACTTTCGTTATGTACCTACGTACCATAATATTAACGTTTAACGGCCAAGGGCAAGCACCAACCAACAATCAAAAGTTCCATGCGATCCTCCTCACACTGCTAGCGGCGGCCGGCCGCCGGCCGCTTGACCCACATTCGCGTCATCAGGGAATGCCGCAGCTAATTTAATGTTTCCAACTTTTTACCGGAGCGTTCAACCAGGTTTACGTAGGCTTGCGCTAAACTAAATAAGTGAAATGCAGTATGCACCAAAAATGGTAAAAATCGCGCCAAAACGAAAAACTGATGTGAAAAAAAAAACTAACCGCACCCGTCACGCTGAACGCCTGGTGGCCGCTACACCAAGCTGACGTTCACATTTTGACCGCCAGGATACATCCGGACTCCAATCTGAGCCTGCTGCGTCGCGACATATCTGCACAGCTGCTAGGCAACGAGCTCGCGCTTCGACACTACAAGTTCGTTCGACCAGTCGGAAAGCACTTCACACAGGTACAGGTCACCGCTGAAGTAATGTGAGGTTCTACTATAATCGAACAAAACCTAGCACCATTTATTAATGGCATAGGCGTAGGAACAGGGGGGGCCAGGTGGGCAAGTGCCCACCCACTTTTCGAGGTGGGGGGGCCAACCATGTGTTTTGGCCCACCCACTTTTTGCTCGAGGCCCCTCGTCTCGATTTGAGAGGACGTCGTCACCTTCCAGAATAAACAAACTCGGTAAAAATAAGTTCCACGAATCCCCACGCACGGACTCCAAGGGGCCGTGATGGATCCAAGGAGGCCCTCTGTTCATACTTATCAGTCGAAGCCCCTGAGACTGATGGCCTGAGAGGCCCTAGTGTATCTGAGGAGGCCCCAATATCCACACTGGTCTGGGAGGCCCCTCCATCCACACTAGTCAGAATAGGCCCCTGACACTGGCGGTCTAGCCGAGGCCCCCTACCCTCACTAGTCAGAGGAGGCCCCTCTATCCTCAATAGTCAGAAGAGGCCCCTGAGACTGATGGTCTGGGAGGCCTATCCATCTACACTGTAGTCAGAGGAGGCCCCTGAGACTGATGACCTGAGAGGCCCTTATAATCACACCAGGCAGAAGACGCCCATGATACTGATGGACTGAGAGGCCCTTCTATTCATACTGGCCACAGGAGACCCCCAAAACTTTCGGTCTGGGAGGTCCCTCAATCCGGCACCAGTCAGAAGAGTCCCCCGAGACTGATGGCCTGGGAAGCCCTTATATTCACACTAGGCAGAGGAGGCCCCTGAGACTGATGGTATGAGAGGCCCTCATATTTACACCAGTCAGAAGAGGCCCCCGAGGCTGATGGCTGTAAGGCCCTTCTGTTCATATAACTGGCCACTGGAGGCCCCTGAAACCGGTGGTCTGGGAGGGCCCTCTATCCACACTAGTCAGAAGAGGCCCCTGAGACCGATGGTCTGAGAGGCTCTTATATGCATACTGGCCACAAGAGGCCCCTGAGACTGATAGTCAGAGAGGTCCACTCGTAATGAATCTGAGGGGGCCCTCTATCCACATTTACACTTTTCTAGGGAGGCCCCCGGGACTGATGGTCTGAGAGGCCCTTTTATTTATACTGTCCACAGGGGCCCTCTGAGATTATTGGTCTGAGAGGCTCTTCTATTTATACTAACCAGAAGAGGCCCCTAGGATTGATGGTCTAACAGGCCCTTCTATTTATACTAGCCAGAGGAGGCCCATGAGACTGATGGTCTGAGAGGCCCTTCTATTTAAACTAGGCAGATGAGGCCCCTGAGAATGATAGTCTGAAGAGCCATGCGGCGGCAACTGGCCGTGGCCATATTTCGGCTAGGTAGGGCCCCACAGAGCTCATGAGAGCACCTCAAGGGCTTTTAAGTAGACACGCTTATCCCCATAAGGGTGCCACGCCGGCTTCTGAAGGCTCCTTGTAGGCATCTAAGGGCCCTTTCCGGCCTCTAACGGCTCCACCCGCCTGTGATGGCTCCAGCACACCAGTGTTTATGAGCGCCACACAGCGGCGCCTTTGAGGGTCATACTAGTGTCTCTTAGGGCCCTATATCGGTGGCTCTGGGGGCCCCACACCGGCGCCTCTGTGGGCCACCACACCTGTGCATCTCAAGGCTCTATATGTACATCTGAAGGACCCACACCGACACCTCTGAAGGCCCCACACCAGTATCTCGGTGCTCTGAAGGCCCCACACCGGTGACTCTGAGGACTCACCGGCTCCTGAGAGCACCATGTTGATGTCTAACGGCTCCACAAGGCCACTGAAGGCACCACACAAACTCTCACTGGGCTCTAATGTCCATGTACCGGCCTCTGAGGGATTAAGCCAGCGCATTCGTAGCTCCACACCAGCAATTGTAAGGGCTTCACACTGAAGTATCTGAGGGTTCCACACCGGTGTCTCTAAGGGCCACATACCGGCATCTCTGAGGGCCCCATACCGGCGTCTCCGAGGGTCCACATCTGGCGGGCACCCATCAGCGACTGAAGGTCTCACACTGTCGACTCCGAGAGCCCCATCTGCATCTGGGAGCACTATGCCGTCTCTAAGAACCACAGCGGCTCCTCCGTACGAAAGATGGGCGTCTGCATGCCAAAGGGGAGCGGTTCTGAGACAGTAGGGCACCTACGTGCAATAGAGGGGCGCCTATGAAGCCCATAGGGGCGCCTCAATGCGAAAGAGGGGCGCCTCTGAGGCCTACATATATGGGCGTCCACATGCAATAGAGGTCTGCAAATTGCAATTGATCAATGCCATGGGGGTGCATTCATAAGAAACAGGGGCGCCGGCATGGCAAAGAGAGGCGCCTTCAAGTGTCCATAAAAGAGAGACGCCTATGATAAGCGCACATTGTACAGGGTGACACAAAAAAGCGGTCATCACCAAAATTCGAATAACTTCGGAAGTTTTATTCAGATCATCACCAAACTTCGGCCACTTTAGGTCACACCTATGTAGCAGACATCCACCAAGTTTCAAGTCTTCACTACGAATACTTTTAGTACAGTGTGTGTTTTACGGACGCTCCACAATGTGCTCCAGGTGAGCGCCCCGGCGCTGCAGGGCGTAGGCACACCTGCATCCGGCGGGCAAAGTTGCCGATAACCCGATAACAATAACGTTTCAGGGGTAGCATACCCCCTGAGCACTGTCTCCAGAGGCCATTGCACTCTGTAAAGTGCACAGCCATCGGGTTATCGACAACTTTGCCCGCCGGATGCAAGTGTGCCTACGCCCTGCAGCGCCGTGGCGCTCACCTGGAGCACATTGTGGAGCGTCAGTAAAACACACACTGTACTAAAAGTATTCGTAGTGAAGACTTGAAACTTGGTGGATGTATGCTACATAGGTGTGACCTTAAGTGGCCGAATTTTGGTGATGATCTGAATAAGACTTCCGAAGTTATTCGAAATTTGGTGATGACCGTTTTTTTTTTGTGTCACCCTGTATGCGACAACGGGGCGACTGTGGGACATATAGGGATGTCTCTGATGACTATAGGCACATAGGGCGCTTATATGCCAAAGAGGGCGCCTATGAAGCTAGTGGGGGCACCTGGGAAACGAGAAAGACATTTGTGTAAGGGTTTTCAGGGGTCATGCGCCGTTTGCGGCAAATAGATTCTAAAAAAATCGGAGGGGGAAGAAGTTTTAAAAATGGTGCGGACTTTCCGCACAGTTTGCTTTAGCGGTTACGCCCCTGGGTACATCTGCCTGATCTCAGAAGCTAGATTTGGAGGTCATACTTGAAAGCAGCCAGCAGGATGAGGCAAAAGTGGAGGCCCCTGAAAATAGGAGGCCCCCTGGAAAAGGAGGCCGCTTGACAGGGTGGCCCACCCACTTTTCATGACGTTCCTACGCCCGTGATTAATGGTGAGATGTAGGTATCGTCAAAAGCGTGGATCGGGTATTCATATAGCAGACGTATCATATGCTGCCACCCATTTATGAAAAGTTGCTACTCGCTAGACTCTTCAGCTCTCGAGATATTTTCACGAATTTCAATTATAAAAGTCTCCAATAAAAAAATCTTATAGAACAAAACATAATCTAACCTGACCTAGCCTTACCTAGGGTGTCCTGAAATTATTTGCCCCTTGTTCATTCAGCTATAATCCCACTGTGCGCTTTAAGAACTGTTGAAAATTGCTAAAACCGTGCCTAAGGCTATCCACAGCTGTCTGTCTGTCACATGACCTAGCCCGGTCACCTGACCTTGACACTTGCGAGGCGCCAGGGGCCAGTGTTTGGCAGGTGTAAATCACACCTGAACGTGGTGTCTACTGTGACGAAAGAAATTCTTTGACAAAGCGTCATCGCGCTGAAGTTATGGTGAAGACTGGAATGAAGTAGAAGGTCAAATCGATTCCTCTGGCTCTGTCCTAATCCCAATTGAAAACCTATGGGGAATCATGAAGGAGGAGCTCAGCAAGATTGAACCAGTTCCCACAGTGAACGGACTTAAAGACGAAGCTGTGTAAGCAGTGGCGTATCCAGAAATCAGCGAAAGGGGGGCCATGGTGCTCGAGGGGGCGACTTTTTCCCTTGAGAGGGGCGCCATTGTCAGCTCGCGACAGGGGCGTCAGTCTAAAAAGTAACGTCATGTTCATGCATAATTTACTAGGTGCTGCAAAATACGAGTATAAAAACTAGGTTTCGCTGATTTGTCATAAAATCCAATTAATGCGATTTGCGGCCCAGTGTTAATTTATCAAAAAACCTTGATCTTGATGAATGTTTAGCACGATATAGGAAATGAGCTCAGGCTACGGACATTTTATTCTCAAAAACATCCATGTGAATTCGATACGGTTAAACATACATTGATCGATGAGCACATTTTTTATTCTTTGCAAAAATATCATGAGGGCGGGTAGCAGATAACACATGGCATTATTTGTGCTACCGGTGAAGTGTAGTTTTCAAATCATTATTAAAATAAAGTAACACATCAAAGAGTAAGAAGTCAATCTTATGGCGCTGAACATCAAAGAGCAGTGGCGAGTTCCACCCTCCAATGTATGTGAACATCACATTGGAGCAGGATAAGTGCAGTGTGGAGAGGTGAGGGATACTGATTTCTAATCAAAGTAACCGAGAGACGGCAGCGGCCAGTCGCAACTCGTAAGACACAGACAGGAAAACAGCCAGCGTGATGTGACAGCCCCCCCCCCCCGCACTTAGCAGCAAAATCTTCGGTCTATTCGACATCGCACTCTGAAAATGTACGTCACGTCGGCTGTAACGATAGTGGCAGCTGTGGGCCTGACAGCGGCGGTGGATACGGCAACGGCAACGGACCCACAGCAGCGATGGGAGCGACGGCAGCGGACATGAGCTGGGCGGACACAGCAGCTGCAAACACAATACCGCCGGTGAGCACGCTTGGCCGTCTCGATGCTGCTGTGTCTGTTACGCGCGAAGACGGTGGATTGCGGCATCCCATCGGTTATGATCGCCGAGTCACTGAAGAGAGGTGGCGAGTTGCTGAGAAAATGATCCATGCTATCTGGGAGGCACAATGCGCCCTATCAATCCGTAGGACTATAACCGGCGATCCATTCTCGTCTTCGAGCACACTTCTCTGTGCCTATATTGACGGTCCATCCCAGTGATCGGTAGGGGCAGCTCTAATTGGAACACACGCACTTCTGTAATTATTGGGCGCCAGAGCAGGGTGACTTTTCTCATCGGAGATCGTTCGTCTCGACGGATCATAATCGACTCAGCTGGCAGTCACAGCGCTGCACCAGTCGGTGGCCGACTCGCCTCATTTACACTTTCATTTTATGGCCATGAAATGGTCTCAACGAACCAATAAGGAAAACTCAGCATACAAACAAACAAGCAACTCAGGATACAGAGCGGGTGGCCTGGATCTGGCCAACAACGGATTGTCTGTGGGTTCTGATTTCTCATTGCTTCCTGCACGCTCTGACGGCGTGCTGACTGACGGCAGCACGCCGTCAGAGTCCCAGCGTATACCCTCCGTGCCAGCACTAAGACCGAGCTCGTCATCATCAGAGCCACACTGATGGTACCATGCATACCCAAGGCCAATTAACAGACCTAAGGCAAGATACATTCAGTGCTTGATGACTCCAAAAGTGGCACTCTAAACACTGGACGCTGGCGCACGGCTCAGCAGCACACTAAGAGCGGAGATATGGCGTCTCCTCAGAAATGGCACTAAGAACGAACGAGGGAACCCGGCTTCATCTGCGGTGTACTCGAGTCTCGAGCACACCGCGTTCCATCCGATAGAAGGCGTGTTGTTGCTCTCGCCGGGGAGACAGACGAAATTTTTGGGTCGAAAATGGCAGAACATGACGTCATTTGCGGCCAACCTATCATACTATCATAGCCTCTAAAAAGAAATGGTCACAATGTGTAAAATGGATGCCCGGAGAGGTCCTGAAAGTTTGTTGGCGATATCTGCAGTCATTTAGGAGATAGCTACGGAAGAGGACAGGGGGCCGTTTTGCCACTTAACCCGCGCGGGGCTGGGGGAGGGGTAAATTTTACCCATCCTCGCGAATTTTTGCAATATCTCGAAAACGGCGGCGCGCAGCGCCGCCAAACTTTCAGTACCTTTTCTTACATCAATTTGACACATCAATGTTCCCTGAAAATTTGAGCGAAATCCCTCGGAATTTTTTTGAGAAAATGATGTTTTAGTGACGTCATGTTCGCCATTTTCGCCTCAAAAACGGCAAAATTTCAAACGCCGCTAACATCTTCATTTTTAAGGGAATCAAGACGTAGCAAAAAAGGTTATACGTGATTTTACTTTGTTTATCAAATGGGTATCTCGGTTTTTTGAAAATTTTTAATTTTGGCCCAAATTTTTCAAAAAACTGACTTTTTTGGGAAAATAATTATAAAATCCAAAATTTTGCGTGTATCGAAAAAACTGGAATATATGTCAGAGAAGTGGTATATGTGCACCTACATACCAATTTTTAGAAGAATCGGTTGAAAAATGTGGAAGTTATTCAAAATTTTATGACGTCATGACAAACAAATTTTTGAAAAATGAATTTCTTGGAAGTTCTAGACCTCGTACGGAAACAAAAAATAGCACCATTCGATTCGCCGTGAAAAACTGCATCAGATAGACACCTTTTTAGGCCTTAACAACCAACTTCAAAATTTGACCTCACTTGACCTGACCTCGACCTAAAATTCATCCAGATGTGGTCCATATCACCTATTGGTTGTGCCTATTGAATTCTATGAATAAAATGACCCATAAAACTGATTATTTAAGGACATATTTGTGTTATGAGGTTATCGGTGGAGGTTATCGTCTACCAATTTGAGACGTATATTTATATTTTAACTTGTAATTCTATTCTGACGAAGGTTGTTTGGAACCGAAACGTCAATTAAAGTAAGTGCATTTAGTTATTTGTTGGCTCCACCGATAACCTCATAACACAAATATGACCCATAAAACATGTGTCGCACATGCCCTTTTCTATATTTTTTTTTTTTTGGTGACCTGACCTAACCTGACCTGACCTTGACCTTGGCCTCTGAATAATATTGTATGCAAGAAATATTGTCTTGGTAGCCTAAGAACACGTTTTGGGCAATCAGTCTCAGTCCATGACTCCATTCTTCGGCAACTACGGTGCAAGGCCGATACTGTAGAAACTTTCAATTTGTACCCTTGACCTGACCTTGACCTCAAACTTTAAATTAAGTGCATGTTTGTAGTTGTTCGTGATGAGATCTTTCGATTGGCGTTTGAATTTTCCAAATCGGACCATTAGTTCGGGAGATAACAGGGGGGGTAAAATTTACCCCCCCCCCCCAGCCCCGCGCGTTCGGCTGGAGACCCCAGCCCCGCGCGGGTTAATGGCCCTTTCAACCCAGTCAGTCAAGGGCCCTTTTGACTGCGGACCCCCCCCCCCCCCTGAGAGAAGTTCTAGATACGCCACTGGGTGCAGCCGCCCCACCAACTGCATAGGAAGCTCCGCCCCTGCGCTAGGATATTTGCTGACATACGCCGTATCGCCATTCTGACCTGACATGGTGTGTCTTTTTCTTCTTCACAATATCGTCATCAACTGCCCACTGAAAGGCGATAAACAACGGTAGCCTCGAAATTCGAATAAGGTTACGAGTCTACACATCCAAAAGATGTTTGATTTGTATTGGGCGTCAAAAATTAATGGTGACATCAAAATTAGTCATATTTCCTCAGATTAGCCGTTTTCACGACGGCCATCTGGTACACATTTGGTGCACATCTGGTGCAGATTAGGTGCAGATTATCATTTGGTCAAATTAGGTTCAGTCTATCTCTTATAGTAGCTATCAGCTAGGGTTGCACTTTTTGCTTATATGCCTACTTTGTCATATTATCAGAGAGCATCATCGATTGAAACACTGAAATAAATTCATAAAATGAATATATTTGCTGTAAAAGAGATAGGTGCAGATTTGGTCAAATTAGGTGCACTCGCCGGATAGCCTGTCGTGAAAACGGCCATTGTCTCCCTATCCTCTCATTATTCCATATCAGGTGGCTTGTTTTTAGCGATTTCCGTGTTGCCTTGGTGCGTTGTTGCGTGGGAGGACCGCGGAACGGGACCACGACCTCTTTAATGATGCAGTGGCCTCGGGAGGGCCTCGGGAGCGGCGTCCGTCGCCCGCCGAGGGTCGTCAGTGCCAGCACGGCTGGGTGCGGGGCGCGGCGGCCGCACGCGCCAGCCGCCCAGCATGCAGCAGACCATGGGCTCCGGCGTGTCTTCGGCCAGCGCGGGCGCTCAACATGTAGTGCGCGTCGGCAATAAGAGAGTGAAAATCGTCAAAGTCGTTCCCGTAAACGTTATACAGGTAAGCGCGGAATACCCACTGATAGGCCAAAAGGTGACGATGGACGCCACAGAGAGAAAACACCACCCTTACAACGAAAAATTATCGTAATAAAACGCCCCTGATTTCACTTTCTCATTTGGCTGTGAGCAATTCGCTAATCAAAGAGGGTTTTGTTCGTATTTTGATAGTAAGATTGTTAACTTGCTCAGTTTTCTTCACTTTCAGGACAAACGAATGATTTTAATGAATTTTGGACAGCGGCGGGGGGAGAGGGTCACATCTGTATGTCCTGTGTACTCGTCAGAAGCAGTTCCGATTAAATGGAACTACATAACTGATGGTTTTTCGCCTACCTCACCTTGATTAAACTGCAGAATGTCGTGGACTGTGACCTTATCGAGTAAGAAACGGAGGTACTGGCGGACCGCCGACAGACCATGACCTCCCTAACGTTAGCTGAAACATTTAGCCACTGCAATGTGTGACATGTAAGCACAAAACGGTACAGAGTTATGGCCCATAAGTGGGCTATGTTCCTCACAATGTGAGATCAAAGAATTGTTAGCACAAACATTTCCTGTGGCTTCTATTTCTTTGAGACTTAAAATTTGGTTGTGGCTCTTTGTGAGTTTCTACCATTCTCCTTTAGCGCAATTAATATGGCTACAAATATGTAAAATCTGGTTTAGTTAACCCTCGCACGACCAGGCCATTTCTCATAACACGAACGACCAGGGGGGGGGTTGTTACGACCCCCCCTGGCGTTTCGAAACGGAAGGTCGTAGAGCTTAGCGGAAAAAACCAACGGATTGCTCTCAACGAAATCTCGCGATTGGTGGTATATTTTTTGGTCCTAGGTCAACATTTGACCTACTTATGACCGGTCAAAGGTCAAATTTTCCGAAAAAATCAAACTTTTTCAACTTTCCGCGGCGATTGCGGCAAAACGGTGGGAGATATCGACTTGAAACCTTCACTATCGTGTTCCTTGATCAATTCTCTATCGTTTGGTATGTATTTCGTTTCCCTAGCTCTAAAAATGGCGCGTTGGGAGCGCCGGAAGTCGGCAAGGTCACAGTCGGCGGCAGAAATTCGAAAAATCAAAATTTAAATTTTTGAAATCTGATTGTATTTTTAGATTTAGGAGGTCCATTTGCTCCCTATAGAAGCTAATATTGCTGCATATTCTCATTGAGGTGACAAGAATTAGCAAAATAGTGGTTCGGGCGCTTTTCAAAAATAGTACCGGACGCTGTTCCTCTTGTGACGTCATAGCTCCGTGACCTGACCTGACCCGGTCAATTTTCTTGCACCACACGATAGCCAATGCTTGCCCCAACATGCATGGGAAGTTTCATCATGATCCATCAAACAATGTGGGTATCACCGGCAGAAAACCTAGGGATTCGGCGCACACGTTTGGTAACTGTCGGCCGGAGGCTGTACCACTTATGACGTCATAACTCCGTGACCTGACATGACCCGATCAATTTTTTTCGGCAAAAGATGCGCAAAGGTTGCCCCAGAGGGTATTGAAAATTGCAGCCCGCTACGACAAGCCGTTTAGCGTGCACTTCGAAAAAAACCTCAGGGGGGGGGGGTTGATACAACCCCCCCCCCCTAGGCGTTCTAGGGTTAAATGCTCGGAGTAGTATGCTCCAAACAGTATGCACGGAGAAAAATGCTACAAATCGCAAAACATTTCGATTTAGCTTTTTAAACTACGCCCGTATAGGGAGGAGGGTCGAACGGACCCCCCTTCCTCGTTTTTTCGCGAATAACTCTCGTTAAAAGCGGCCGATTGCCAGGGACGGTGCCACGGGTTTTTGATAGGGGGACGGATTGACTGACCGAAAATCCCAAAAGTTAGGTACTGATCGTGTATGAAAAAACAAGGCACGTAACGCCGCGAAAGTTGGTAAGACCCAAAACGCACGAGTGGTGCATCCCGTTTCCAAACTTATCCGAGGACACCTAAGATCACCTTGTCAAGCATCCTTGCCTCTAAATCAAAATTTGCAGTCTTGCTTACCCTAAAGCTGGTTTCCTACAAGTTGCATATTTCTTAGGCATGAGTAGCAGTGCCAACTATTCTTATGTTCCTTACTTTCTAATTTGCGATCTTATGTCTGGTCGGCTTCATGGCCTCACCATCATGTAGCTGCAGTAGTTATGGAGGAAAAATGGGAATGTCTTCTGCTCTGACAAGCGCGCCAAAACTGCAAGATAATTTCAGAATTATGACATCACCACCTAATCCATATGCAACGGGAAGGGTGCAGCTAATGGAATGGCTAGCCGTCAGTAGTCAATCACTGTAAACCAAATCTACAAGTTGGCTCCTTGTTACAAGTTTGGTTCCAATTCGCATAGGCGTCACTTTGTCGATACCTTGTCGATTCACCAACCCCAGGCTTGTTGGCCAACAAACTAACAGTTTGTCTACAAGTTTGGTTCCAATTCGCATAGGCGTCACCTTGTTGAGTACTAGTCTGGGCCTTGTGGACCTACCAACTTCTGAATAGGCACAGTCGTTTCCTTGTCGGTTCACCAACCCCTGGTTTGTTGATGAACTAGCCTTTGACTGGGCATTGCTAGCTTTTAAACTGTCAACAAGTAAGTGTACTAACGCTCTGTTCGAACTTGTTCTTTCTTACAATCGCTTTGTTTGCGTTGATAACCTTAACCCTATTAGTGGCAGGCTCCTGGCTACGAACTTTCGATTCGGTTCGTTTTCAATTGCCACGATACTGATGCAGGAAATATTTTCTACACGAACAGGCTATTTTTTGGCTGGAACTGGTGCACAAAACCATGCCTGGCATCAGTTATTGCTCAAAGGCTTGCACTGACAAGAAACGAAATACTGATGGGTTATATAATCAATGAATGCATACACCACATCCATTCGGAAGTTTCTGGAATCATTAGTATTTATTACGGTCACGTAATTAATACTATTGACTGGAGACAATTCCGAGTGCATATTTTCGAATGGATGTGGTAAATGCATGAGGTAGGTATAACCAGTAGGTATACCTATCGTGCACCGTCAGCATATAAGTCTTTGAAGCAAGTTACTGCTGCATATGTGGAAGAACATGGTTTTGTGCACCGCATCAAGCCAGAAGTAAAACATGCCCGCATCATCGTATGACGAATATTTCCTGAACATTAAGCATAACAATCATGCAGTTGCACGATCACGCAAATAATTCGAATAAATCATGATCGCCAACCAGATTAGCTTTTACAGCCCATATATGTCCATCAGTTAAGTTAAAAATACAAAGAGTTGAATTAAAGGCAAATAAATGTATTTATATGTAAAAAAAAAACACCGACCGAAAAACATCTGCTCACATGTGTATGCACAGGTCTGGCCCACTTACATTGCGCGCGCAGGGGAAGGGAGGCGTCTCGACCGCGGGTATAGGCACGATTAGTGCGTCCCGCAGGCCAGAGGGGGCCTCACTCACAGCACGAACACCACAGTTCACAGATTTCACTTTTTACTGCACAAATGCTGGAACAGTCCTCGTCGCTGCTCCAGGCTGCACGGCAGCCGCGCGACAACTGCTGGTTCGAAACCGCCGCGCCGGGGCCCGCTAACGGCGGGCGGCGACCGCTGATTGGTCCGCCATTGCCAAGTCTGACGTCAGGCGCAGGCTGACCATGTGTATGCTGACCAGCTGACCAGTACAAGTTAGGAGCCGGTTAAATAACCATGCGGCAACAAGTTTCCAAAACTGGCTAAGAAACAAACGTTGAAACAAATGTAGAGTTGGTCTGGATACTGAGAAGTTGGTGTGCATAGTAACTATTGACTCGTAGTTGCCACCTGACAAGCAATGCACCAGACAACGGCTGGTCTAAAAAGTATCAGTTGGTAAACATACGAAGAGATGATTGGTTATATTACACAAGACTTGTCAATTTGGTTTACAGTGCTGGTCATGTCATCAGTGCTCACTCAAAAGGTTATGATAGGTCATGGGAGGTCCCCAGCCGTCATTTGATCACACCTTTTGGTGGTTACCTACACTAGACCGATGCCTATATACCTACACTACACTAGACTCAGTAGACTTAAGTTTGCTCAGCTCAACAATAGCCGTGTTCACGACGGAATAATAGATGCCTGTTTGGTACGTTGATACAACAGGAATTTTAGTAGTTCTTTGTAGTGGGTTTTCCACAGGGCCTCGTCTAAGGAATTTTCACTGGTGGGCCATTTAGCTGATGGCAATACATAGTGACGACCAGGTGGTCAAAGGTGTACCCCCACCAAAATCCGAAAACTCCCCGGATTTGGCCCACTATTTTTCGAGACCAAGCCAAAATTGTATTAGGAAAAAATAAAAATAAAAAATAAAATAAAAAATTGACCTAATCCTCCCCGTCGTCTCTTCATTAGCTGTCGTCATCGGTTATGGCCTGGTAACGACATCGATTTTGTCCGAAGTGGAAAAAGGTGGACCATTTTGGTGATGATAATAGTGACGACCAAGTGTTCCTAGGTCAGACTGCAATATGAGATCAAATCCAGATGTCCACTGGAACGTAAACACCATTTACATTCGGCAGAGTCAAATCGACCAGCTGAGCAGCTCAGCCGTATCACTGAGTGCTTGGTAGTTGGGAGCCCCGCCCCGGCTTAAAAGAAAAAAACAGCTTATTAAATTCAGACTAACTTTATACTGGATAAGTAAGGCCGATTCGCACTCCTCACGTATCGCTCGCCTGGCTCATCCAGAAAATTACACGGTAGAGCACGCAGAAAATAATACTTATCTCTGCGGTCAAAACAGGTACCTACTTGTTGCGTCTCGAGTTTGCACCACGATCCGGGCATCGAAAGCATTCACTGCGAGCACCGCACGAGATGAGAGCAATTTCCTAATGAAGGCTGTGCGAGCGATATCACCGATACGATACGACAAACTGTTATTTAGGGCCTTGGGACAAACTGTTGCTAATGTTGCTAAGGTACAGATGGTATAGATACATTTCTACTGTCCAGCTTAGGTCAAGGCTGATTCTAGTCCTAGATGTTGACCTAATCGTTAGCAAAAGAGGCAAGATTTTCTGTTCTTGTTGTTCTTCATTGACCAGTTTATGGACAATTGGTCATATTACATCGGAGCGAGTTCGTTTTCCAGGGTAACCTCTACCGTCTGGCGTTTTCGTGTCATCGCCTCCTTACAACGAATGAAGAACCCATGCCTCGCGACTCACGAGACCTTTTCGAATGGAGTAATGCATGTACCCAGTTTTATTTCTGCTCATACCTATCACACGGCATTGTGACCGTGACGCTTGCACATTACGGACTCCACAAAAAACACTTGGAAAGTCAAACAAATTCACGCTTCTCACACGTGTCCTAATCTAGCCCTCACAGGCGCCGTCTCTTGCCTTCCCATCAAGAAATGCACACACAGCTGGCCGCGGGTCGCAACGAGTGGTAGGTGCCCACGCCGTTCAAAGCGGCGAATCGCGTGGTACCAGCAGTGTGTCAGGTCATATAGCAGCTGGCGTCGTGGCGTCTACACATTTCCTGCCTCCCGGAAGAACTTTAAGACAAACTCACGCTTCTCATATACCTCCGGATCTGCAGCACGCATACGGCGTCCCTTCCCCTCCAGAAACGCGGTTACAGCCGGCCGCGGATCAAAATGGGCGGTGCCCACGCCGTTCAGAGCGATGATGAGTCGCGCGTTTAGGGTAGAGTTGGACATCCCCAGCCTGTGGTGAGAACGGATATTGTTGTAGTGTGATACTGCTCGCTCAGTCGCCATGCTGTGAGGCGTCAGAGTCACAAAAGAGGCAAGGACTCTTTTGCAGGTACCAGTGGCTTCTCTCAGCAATGCCCGGAGCCTTCCCTCATCGGTTTTCTCCGCATCGCGAGCATTCTCCATTGCTCGCCACCTGTCGGTGACATTCAGGGCAAACTCTGTGAGTTCACCGGGAAAGAGGTCACGGGCGATGCGCTTCCCGGAGCGGATGAATTCCTCCGCTGTCTCAGCCTTTATCATCCTACTCATGTCCTTGACGACTTCTTGCTGCTCAAAGTCGAGACGCTCGCTCAGGAAGTTGCTGGTGCTTTGGACCACTTCTCCTCTCACCGCCTTGAAGTCACGTTCGAATGAGACGTTGGTGTTTGGCACGCGTCTGGCTCGACTTTGTAGCTCAGGCTCCTCCGCTTCCCCCTGCTCCTCTCGGCCGCCGAGGAGAGGGCCGTTGGCCATGACTGTGAGCTGCATCACCGCGCTATCGCGCGCCTCCATTGCCTGTGGGATAATCAGGTCACTCCGTTGCAGAGACTTCTGGAGGTGGCTGATCCAGGGGGGGGGGGGGGTTCATCGCCATAGGGACACACGTACAAGGAAATTGCTACCAAATGCTGCCAATGTGACGTAACTGGGATGCTCGAAAGCTGATTGGTCGCTGAGATTCGAGTAATGTAGTCAATTCTGGCGCACCGGCGCGGTGTTTTCCGACCGTTGCGTGTTATTACTTTGGTTGTTACGCAAAGTTTTAATATGTTTGTTTAATAATATAAACACGTTTTCATGTGTTTGAAGGTCGCAAAAGCTAAACATAAGTGGCAACCACACTTTGTATTACGTTTCGTCTCATATATCATGAAGAACAACTAAGTATTTCAAGCTGGGATCATGCTGAGGAACCCCAACCAAGGTATTCATTTTGCAATGGATCTAAAGATAATCTGGCATTTTTTAAAGTTTCCATTTTTGCAATTGAGCTGGTAATAATTTTTCAGTGCTTGCAGTGCGAATAAGTACCTTGACCTAACATGATACACTCAACAAATAAAATGGTTAGAGCAAACACGCAATGTAAACAAACTAGTGCTACAGTGGCAAATTGAAATAAAAATGAGCTCTACTTTTTAGCATTAAAATTTAAATTGTATATAGTATGGTCACATTCTGCGGGCTGGGTTCATCTCAATCTCGTTGCAATGTTATCAGAACTGTAAAAATGAAAACAAATCAAAATGTTTTTACATGGTATTATTGTTTATTTTCAAATTGGTCACTGAAGTTATTTCATGGGTAGGTGCTTAATCTTATTCAACATTTATTTATTAGTTGCTTGTACTGTCAGCATGATGTTAGCCAAATTTGTTTGTGCTGAGAGTTTTCTGTTTACAGGAAAGCTGAGGCGAGGGCGAGTAGGTCCCTGAGGAGGACCACTGCAAAGAAAGGAGGTCAAGGAGATTCTGGGAGCAACCTGCGAGCAACCTCTAGATCAGCCAGCAGGCACCTCTGACAAGTAAGTCTAATGGTTTATGTTTTCACTCACAAAGTGTTCACATATATCCATCAGTGTTAAAAGTTCTGGCCCGTCTTGAGCGACACCATCATTTTTATTCCCATTGTTAAAATGCATCAAAACATTCTTTTTGCCATGAGTAATGGTAACTTTTTTGTCGGGATAAGGCCACTCAATCCAATAAGGTGATGTCTCAAGTCACATCCACTAAATGTTCTGATAATGACCTATGCTGGTCCCAACTAGTGCTTAGAAAAAAGCTGAGTTGTGTTTCAGTCTTGGTTGGTGTTTGAACATTTTTATATGCAGTGTTTTTTCTTCTTCTGAAAAAGTGTCATGCTAATCACGAGCGAATTTGAGGGGCAGTCGCCAAACGAGGCTTCAATAATCAATAGTAACGTGAAAATGGATTAATGCAAAGCCAAAGGACATGAATTTTTCGTTGTCCGCGAAATCTGTCACTTTCAATGCGTAGACTAGGCTCGTTTAAGTGTTATCGTTTTTTTTGCACAATATTAAATTGCCAATGTCTTTCAAGTGATGTAGCGTAATACTGCTTTCACAGTGCCGCTGCCGGTGTCGACGCTGGCAGCCATGGCCGGCGCCGAGCTGACGAGTTCCAACCTGGAAGCTCAGCGCGAGGGGCTGGCACTCGTTGCCGGCTTCGTGGCATACAAGTGTCACCACATCGACGCCACCCTCGGTAGTCGGTCTCCACTTCTCGGGCGCCGCCGGAGACACTGAACACCGGACATGTGCATGGATCCGGGAAAATGAATCTGGGATCTGATCCCACGGATCCTGATCTCGGATTCGACGGGATCATAGATCCAGCTCTGTAATTTATCGAGAGATCCGTAGGGATCACAGATCCGAGTCTCATTTTTTGCCTGAGATCCAGTGAAATCATAGATCCTCACTTATTTTTGGTCAACACATATATCCCAAAAAAGCACTTGTTTCAACTCACTAACGTTCTGTTTTAGATTTTATGTGATCGCACGTCATAATCCATAGTTTTGTGTCACTTATTGGCCTAGAAACCCTTTAAAATATGGTATCAAATGTGGTGCATGGTGGGATCCACTCAGAACATAGATCCATGTTCTTAATTTATCGTCAGATCATATGAGATCATAGATCCAAGATGTATTTTTCACGCCGGATCCGGTGGGATCATAGATCCCAATCTGTACTTTGCTTCGAGATCCACTGAGATCATAGATCCATCACTCGGATCCATGCACATGTCTGCTGAACACCCTGCCGAACAGCTGAATTGTGACGATCAGCCGAGGCCAGATGTTTGTTCTGTCACAAGCCTGGATGGCCGCTGTGGAGGAGTTCGAGCGGAACTTCTGCCTGCTGATGGGGGCAACTGCAGATCAGGGGCCGCGAGTCATACAGCGTCTCAAGCTGTTCATCGCCGTCAAGCAGCCTCAGCTCGGCACCCGCGTATCCAGGAAGTTGGCGAGCACCCGTCTCCACCTCCCCCTTCGGTCCCTTAGCCTGACTCTGGACGAGGTCCGGCAGCTGAAAAGAGCCGATAGAAAGTTGGCCATCATGCAAGGAGCTCTAGGTGAGCTGGTAAACCGGCTCATGTAACGACTGTGCGACTCGGCGTGGTGCTGTGTGACTCGGTGTGGTGCGGCCGGCTCTGTATGGGTGCTGTGCGACTCGGCATGGTGCCTCCGGCTGTGTGTAACGGCTTTGCGACTCGATGTGGTACGGCCGGCTCTGTTGGTGCTGTGCAACTCGGCATGGTGCCTCCGGATGTGTGTAACGGCTGTGCCACTCGGTGTGGTACGGCCGGCTCTGTGTGGGTGCTGTGCGACTCGGCATGGTGCCACCGGCTGTGCGACTCGGTGTGGTACGGCCAGATCTGTTGGTGCTGTGTGACTCGGCATGGTGCCTCCGGCTGTGTGTAACGGCTGTGCGACTCACTGTGCGACTCGGCATTGGGTAACGGCTGTGCGTTTCAATATTGTACCACCAGCTGTGAGTAACGGCCACCCGTAAGTGAAACTTATAATATTTAGTGGCAATATTTATTCGATTTTTTTTTCAGCAATGCAATTTCAGTGCATCCGTCCTGAGCGCACTAGCAGGGCAGCGGAGTCGATGCAATTTCGGTGACTCCCGACTCCTAGTTCCAAAAACTAATTCTGACTCCTACTCCGGTCCGGGAGAACTGTCTATTCTGACCGATTCCGGCTGAGACTTCGCAGCCCTGCAGCTCCGCAGTCTGCGGAACCGATGAATTTTTGGTGACTTCGACTCCGACTCCTGCTCCGAATTCCAAAATCGACTCCGACTCCGCTTACGGCTCCAGTTCGACTCCGACAATCGCGATTCAAAAGTCTGGTCCGACTCCATAACCCTGCGCCCTGGGACCCATACAAGCCTCGCTGGTTTCGGCCCACTCTTCCTGGACGTGACCTTATATCACTATTACTCACTTTAAAATGCGACATATTTTCCATTTCTCGTGCGGAAAGTGCTCGCGAAAGCTTTTTGGGCGATATAACACGAAAAAATGCCACCGGAAAGTCCGTAGTAATGCTCTATACATAGGCCGGCCGCGGCGGGAGCATCCCAGTGACGTCATCCGGGGCCGGTAGGGGGAACGTAAAAAATTCCCTAATGAACCTACCTGGTATATAGGGCCTTGGGCTGATCACTTCGCTGACGTCTCCCATGATGCGGGTTAGTTTGACCAACCTTCCCCCAGCTTCCCATCGGCGCAGATAGCCTTCGGCTTCCGACCTGGTCGCACGACTCTGTTCGCTTCCAGGCTGGCGCATTTCGTCCCACACTCGCCGGCACGCTGGCAGGTTCTTCAAAACAGCGGTTATGAGAGCGAGGAGGTGCTGCGAGAAGCGGACTTCGAAGAAAGCTGGGAATGTGACGTTGCCTCCATGGTCTTTCAGCCGGGCTGTCCTTTTTCCAGATGCGCGAAAGAAGGTTGCTACAGCGCGTAGCTCAATCTTCCAATGGCGAATCTCCGTCACGGTCTTTTCCACGCTTTCCATCGCGAGATCCGAGCGGTGGCATGCGCACCAGAAGGTGAGGAGCTGCCGCTGTGAGTACTCAGCCAGGAGCCTCCATAGGCCCCCGTGTCGGCCAGTATTAGCAGACTCCCCGTCCGTGGTGACACCGATCAGTTTCTCTAGCGGAGCCTCTGATCGCGCCAGACAGTCCTTCACTGCTTCTAGCAGCCCGTTCGCACCAGACGCACTGGGTTCCACCACGCCAAGTATGGCAGTCTGCAGGTTCCCGTCCTCTTCCAGAATTCGCGCTGTCACAAACTTATTGTCGACGGCTTGCCTGTCAACAGAGCCGTCCACTTGTATGCTGTAGACCAAACACTCCGACATTGCGCGGCCCAGCTTCTTCACTTCCAAACCACTGATCACCCCCAACATCTCCCGGTACGTATCCGGCGATCGATGACTGAGCATGGCCTGGGAAGACTGGGTGGGCGTGAACGGGACTGACTCGGTCATCATTGTCATCACCCGCTGGCTGTGCAGCGCTGTCAGCGAGCGCGCCGGCCAAGACCACGCGGTGGGGGTTTCTATCAGGGAGTCATTGTATACATCCGTTGCCAGCTGCACAAGGAAGGACACAAAATCTGACTGATGCTTCTTCAGAAGTTTCGCCCATGGATGGTCTGACTCATGACTTTGCCACTTTTCAGAGAGTTGTTTAGCGTCACTCGCTGCCTTGTGAACCTTCCCAGGCAAATGGTCGACTACCGACTTCAGTCGGTCCTTCCCGTCGACTCGGATTCCTTCAGCGATGTATACACGCCCATTGACTGATGCCCTTCCGGCTACATGAAGTTCGTCTCTACACGTCTGACAAATCACTACCGTTCTCTGACGCTTTCCCACGCTTTCCTTTCTAGCTTTCAAACACGGGTACGTTTCGGTGAGCCACTTTACATCTAGTTTACACCCCTGATACCATACACTTCGATTTCCTATGGATGGGCTAGGAGTCTCAGGGCGCGGCGTGGACGGTCCAGGAGCATCACCAGCCTCACTCCAACTGGAGCAAGGAGTCTCAGGACGCGGCGTGGACAGTCCAGGAGCATCACCAGCCTCACTCCGACTGGAGCAAGGAGTCTCAGGACGCGGCGTGGACAGTCCAGGAGCATCACCAGCCTCACTCCGACTGGAGCAAGGAGTCTCAGGACGCGGCGTGGATGGTGCAGGTGCCACAGTCTTGTCTGGGACGGATAGTGGGACTGGATGACTGGCCCGGACATCTCGCCGATCGTCAGCTTGGCCAGGTGGTCTGTGGAATTTGATTGCATTGTTAATTTAATCCAAACATATAATTATTACTTTTGATGATAGATAGACGAGTAAGCTTCGCTTTTTGGGTCTGCATTAATGACTGGCTGTGGCCGTGACAGACAGTTGCCCCCTCAAAAAAAAAACTGGAATAAAAGGTTGCTTTGAATATCACAGAGTTGCATCTATGAAGGGTGTTAACCAGACATATAACATCTAATCTAAGACTGTTTAGACTTATATAGGTATCACAGAGAGCGAACTGGTTACTGAACAGGTCAACCTCAAAGATACATCATACTCAAAAATAATACTTCCACCGCAATGGACTGGTCACAGAGGAATGGACTAAGCAATTCTTACCGCGATTTTTTCTGGAAGAAGTCCAGCAAGGATCCTTGCCTCTTTCTGGATGTGAAAGCAGGTGTTGAACAAAACAGTCCTGGACTGGTGGGCAGCAAGGAAACTATAATTTCATTACGGAGCGAGCGAAGCGAGCGTAGTCTTTCCTTAGATTAACGGAAATTTCTGAGTATGAGCGGCCGGCCGGCCGTGGTCACGCTTTTGCGAGGCTTATATCTCAGCAACCACTTGACCGATTTACATGCGGTAATTTTTGTAGGGTAGCTTCATTCCTTCTACCAAGTATTGGACTATTCCCGATGCATGTGGGTGACCCCTTATGCACGTGCCACGTGCAAAACGAAGAGGTGTCAGTTTTGTAATTGTTGCAATATCTCGGTAACTACTGGGCCGATTGCGCTGAAAGTTGGCATGTAGGTAGACACCCACTAGGCACTGCATATACATGTGCCAGAGTTGGGGTGCTGCTGCACGTGCGCACGTGCAGGGGTCGTTTCCAGATCTCGGGAACGGCTGGACCGATTGCGCTCAAATTTGGTACACGGTTAGGGACCGGTTAGTAGGGTGCCGTGCACAAGTCAGTTGGGACCCATTTTGCACGTGCGCACGTGCAGGGTGCCGCTTCCAGATCTCGAGAACGGCTGGGCCGATTGTGCCCTAATTTGGCACATCGCTAGAGACCAGTTAGTAGGGTGCCGTGCACAAGTCAGTTGGAGGTACCCCCTCGCAATTTCGCACGTGCAAGGCCCACCCTCTCGCTCGCTCCGTTAGTCGCCCCAAAAGGCGTTATACTGGTGAATAATCACTAGGTGGCTGGTAGAGAACAATAGAAAAGAACAATATTCATCACAAGCAACATGAGCTGGCATGTTCTATCAGAAATTACTCATGTACCAATGGATGGGATGAACCTAAATATACAACAATTGCAACATATATTAAGTTCAACAAATTCTTAAATGTTTTTAATTTCCAGCATTATTATCAAAGAACATCATGCAGTTTAGTGGGGAGCAATTCTAGGTGCACTGCAATGGTTGCACTGCCAGCATGCCTGTTCACTTTGTTCTGCTTTTAATCTTTCAAAGGGTTGGTTATCAAAGTGAAGTGAACACCCTTAAAGATATTTGCATGAATATTAAGTACAAATGACTTAACTTGCAATAGATGACCAAGTAAGCTTATTACACTCATGCATTTAGATATTAGACATGAGCCAACATATTATCAAGACAAAGCTTATCCAGATGGTGTGATCCATGACAAATATGTTGTACAATAAATGAACATTTTTAGCCATTTACATTCAACAATGAACTCTGAATCACAATTACTCATATACACTGTGGTTCATGGACAAGTCCACTGGCTGCAGCCAGCTCATTAGCATGTTTTTTATGGGAAGACTGAAATATTGCTTCACCAGAATGTCAAATCACCTGTGTGAACTATTTTAAACATAGATGCTGCTCCACACAACAAATTTGCATGGATTCCTAATCCATGCTGAAATAGTACCTAAGTTGATAATCATTTATGATTACTTGATCACAAGGTATCCCTCCATCTCAAGTCAATCCAATGAAGTATCATTAACATTTGTGGGTTCTGTGAGAATAGATGATCAACTGGTGACAAAACTTGAATAATATGCCACAGTAGGTATGAGTAAAACAAACCAATGAGAACTAAGGTAGGTTGGTATCAATGATTGTTGTGTAAATATGATAGCTGGTGGACTGGTGGAAGGAACGTACCTATGTGGTACATAGTAGAAATGTTTGCATTACATGTAGTTGCTCTTATCATTGAAAAAATGCAAGTATTAACATTTGTACCATATATATTAAAGTGCAGGCTCTGGCTGAGGCAAGGTAGGTAGGTAAATATGATTGAGATGTAAAATAGTAGGACTCTGACAAACTGACTGACAAACTGTTTAGCAAGCAGGTAGGCAGATGCAGACAATGTTGCCTATGAATGCATTAGTTTAACAGTAGGTATACACATCTAACAATATTTGAAATTGTAGGTACCTATATATACTTTTTCATGGAATCAATGCCTTTTACGAGCTGACCTACCTACCCATTTACTCTGCTTTGTTGAACTAGGAGCCTATAGCTGCCTGCACTTCACACAACACAAATTAGGCCAGCACTTAAATTATTTAACCTACAATTACATTGCCTTTCCTCAACAATTGCTGAATTAATTGTGGCCTGTGACTGTGGAGTGTGGGAAGGTAGGTTGAGGTGCAATACAATAGATTCTCAATGAGAATCAAATGATAACTTTTAACTGATCAGCGAGAATAAAAATGAGATAAACTAACAACAGACAACTACGATGAATTACGCTGCGCACCGAAGAATGAAGATGATGCTGATATCAAAATGATTTAATTTAACCCGTAAGCATTGACATTCTGATTCATGAAACAGAAAGTTGCACGTCATGCAACGCTGGTCGCTGGCTGTGTTCGTAAGCGGTGTTTACAGCATGTCTACACTGTTGATGACTGTTGGTTGTTCTTTGATTGGTTGTTGAATGCTCGGACAGATATCATAGTGCTAGAAACGCGTCGTTAGCGAGAATTAAAAACACGTCGATACCCACAGAGCGTTTTTCGTTTGAAACATATTCGTCACTTTTGTCGTAGAGGTAAACTGCCATTTGGGATGCCATATGAGGTGCTGATACAAAGGAAAATTTCAAAGATTCGCTTATGTAGGTTTTTTTAAGTTTCTAGTTAATGTACAAAACAAACCCGTCTGAATTGGTCGATATCTGAAAAATGAAAAAATCTCGCATTTTTTGTTTTTTTTTTCTCTATGAAGTAAGATTTAACTGGTGGGCCACTTCCCTGTGACTGGTGGGCCAATTCTGAGCACTGGTGGGCCATTTGGCCCACCAGTTAACATGTTAGACGAGGCCCTGGTTTTCCACCTTTCGAATGAATGGGCCGTTACTTTGCTGTTTTTTTTGTAAATATTACATTAATTTCGGCAGTGACCGGCACGTTTCAGTACCATCATCAGTGGGCATACATGTTACATTAATGATACAAGACATAACAAAGCTAGTACAAAAAATCGTAGTCGTTCAAAATTCACAAATCGCTACAACACTCGGATCAATCGTTACAGTTTTTTAAAATCGCTTGAGACTCTCACTGACCTATTTGAAAAAGATGCCAAAAACTCAGGTGTTTCATGCCTCAAGGCACTTCAAAAATAAAGCACCAGGTGGTGGACATTGTCTATGTAACAATCTGAAGGGGCACAGCTGAGTTTTTGCCATTTAAGCTTGGTTTTTCCCTATGTATGTACAAAGGTTCGAGCGTTCTAAGGTCCATAGCTGTAGGCGGTCTTCCTAGTATCTGAAAATCCGAAATTGAAAAGCGGGTGTCACACTCATCTGAATGCAAGGGCCTATATAGAAGGTATGCTCATTAGGCCGAAGCAGCGATTTCCGTGACGTCACTGGTACGAAGGGTCGGACGGCTGTAATGCAATCCTATGGAAAATGACCCAACTTTAGGGCTCTCCCACATAGCTGCCAACCTCGACACTAAGGTAAAAGTAATATCACATAAAAGCTCAAATCAAGACGAACAAGAAACCTATCTGACGTTTTTACGTATTACTAACGGCTTAGAATCTATTCAAGTATATTCAGAGCTCTGCATTACCTCACTTTTTCTGCCGTCAATGCCACTACAAATGTCTACTATGGACGTCAAACCCCTTGAGACCCCACTTTTTTGCGATAAGTTTTAAATGCGTCAACTCTCGTTGACAATATTCTGGCAATGTGTGTTTCAGAACCTGCCGAAACTTTTATTACTAAGGTATTTTGACGCCAAACGATTATGGAAGGTACTTCTCATTCACTCGTAATGCTAAGGTCAATTCAGGCCCAGGCAGAGGCTTGCGCTCGGCCACACTCGAGCCCCGCCACCAGCGCCATCTGCTCTAAGTGTCATCTACCAGCGCTCGCTACCGCTACCAGCTACCGCCCACCATCAAGCCTGAATGGATCGAGAGACGCGAGTGACCGGTCGCCGGGCAAGGAGCGCCGGAGGGGTAGGGTGGAGCTTAGCGCTGACGTCATTACGTGGCTCCGCCCCATGACCGCGTAGCCTCTACCCAAACAGCAGATTCGTTCCGTGAAATTTAACATTACGAGTGAATGAGAAGTACCTTTCATAATCGTTTGGCGTCAAAATACCTTTTTAATAAAAGTTTCGGCAGGTTCTAAAACACACATTGCCAGAATATTGTCAACGAGAGTTGACGCATTTAAAAATTATCGCAAAAAAGTGGGGTCTCAAGGGGTTTGACAAGGAGTTCTATAGCCTTGGGTTTGACGTCCATAGTAGTCGGCGCACGTGCGCTTGTCGAGCGGGGACCAGGGGACCACCAGTCGGGCGATTCAGAGCTGCCGCCCAATCAGAACGCCGCAATGCCGTGACGTCATTGGTCGCACACGACACGTTACAGAGATAGGGATGAGACAGCCCTGATCTGAATGATCTCTAACAGATGACTGGGGAGGAGATGTTAGCATTTTACCCGTTCTCTCAGAGATTCCTAAATGCTGGCTTACTCTGGTGCTAAGGCGTGCACTGGTAGAACCAATGTACAGTCCACAGCAGAAGTAATGTGGGATTTTCAGTCATGGGTATGTTCTGTTTGTGAAGCTTACGAACGAATAGCCAGACACGATGAAACTTTTAATGTAGCTTATATGTATCGTCACCCTTGCAGCTGCAACTTTAGCTATTGACATCTTCTTTTCGATCACTCCGCATTAAACAATCGCCAGTCAAAGCCAACCGTTGAGATTGGTAAAACCCTACATTACTTTAGCGGTGGGCTGTACGACCCCCCGCACGAGGGGCAACAGAATTTGTATACCACGATTTTGTATACCAATATGTACCAACCAATTGTATACGATACCACGAATTTGTATACCAATGTAGCGATTTGTGAATTTTGAACGACTACGATTTTTGTATTAGCTTTGTCATGTCTTGTAGCATCAATGTAACATGTGTGCCCACTGATGATGGTACTGAAACGTGCCGAAACCGGTCTGGAATATGATAACTGCCTTGAGCTGTTTTTTTGGTGAAGTTTATTTTACTTCTACGACCAAAACATGAACGACTTTTACATAAATTTATTTTATCTAACAGCTTAACACTCACGTAAACCTAAAGCGTAAGCAGAAACATGTTAATGAAATTCTCAAATCTTACTAATGCCAGTGCAATGCTTAGAAAACATACCGAGCTGCCAGCTGCGGGTGACCGAACTCTCCCATTCCACGCTGGCTTGGATTTGGAACCGCAACAGACAGTGGAGGTCAATGTCGTTGCTATGGCGGCGGCGGATTTGTTGCGTCCGGGCACCACCAGGGCGCGCGCAGCGTCGGGCCGGTGAAACAGAAGCCTAGTAGCTGCTAGCAGTGGGTGAAAGAAATGATCTCCTTGTTGTCTAGAAGTATTGGTTGAGAGCTATACAGGGTGTCCGGAAATTATTTACCCCTCCATCAACTCGCCGCCATAATTAATAAACAAATACCGGCCGGTACACTGTTATACAGCTGTGGGGCGCGGTAAGCGAACTGGCGCCTGCCCGCCTCCGATCGGATGCGCGGTGAATGAAAGCCATGGTCTTGTCGTGTCTGTCTATCTCGTAAGCCAGAATTCAGAATAAAAGTGAGGCGAGTGGCATCGCTTCTCCCCGTCTGAGAGCTCGGTGGGCGAGGGTGAGAGAGTGATAGACAGACAGCTGTTTGGAAGTGAACCAGTCAGGACCATTAAGAACATCTGATATGTGATCATACTTGCGCCTTCCAGTTACTGCCCTTGCACAGAAGTTGATAATCTTATGAAGCCTCCTATGATTTTTGTCTGAGCAGTTCCCAAAAACAGATTTACAATATCTAACGTGAGACATGACAAGACCATGCACAATAGTAGGTATCACATTTTCCGGGAGGTAGTGCCGAATATGACTTAAAGTGACCATCCCACCTTAACATTAGTTTTGAGTTGAGATAGCCAAATTGGTGGCCACTGGCCATGGCCTGAAAATACCGGTTTGGGCACTCACAACATCGAAAAATGCTTTAATTCGGAGATATGGAATTTCAAACTTGCAGTTTTCGGATTCTAAGGGGCTTAAGTGCATTGGAATACCCCCTTAGAATTCGTGACGTCAGCGGAGATCTAACGATTTTTAAATCTTTTACTAAAACATTTGGTAGCACGCGGTGGTATATGCTGCTTTGCTCGCAACAAATGCCGCACTTTCAAATAAAGTCGCTAGGAACAGCGGAGATCCCAAAAAGAAACAAAAGTAAAAGTCTAATATCTTGAAAACCGGTGAATATTTTTCGATGAAATTTGGTATATGTTCGTTTTCGCTCTTTCTGAACCAAGCGACATCACTTTCATGCCAATTCATTAACTTTTTTGAAGATGGGGAAGGTGGGAGGGTTCCTTTAAGCCCATCAGCATACCAAAACACTTGTGAACAACATGTGCCACGTGGTCATCCCATGACAAGACCGGGTCAAAGATCACACTTAAATTTCGCACTTTGATTTCGGCATGAAGAGTTTCGCCCCGGAAGCGCACCTCAATCGTGGGGACGCCGCGGAGGTTCTGCCTGCTGCCGAGTACCATGAGCTGCGTCTTTGAAGCGTTGACCGTCAGGGCGTTACCTCTGAACCACACGTCCAGGGACGCGAGGGAGCTCTCCATGCGCGATATCAGAGTATTAATCCCATTCTTTCCGCCAGACACAAGTATCTGCGTGTCATCAGCGTACTGGATCACGAGTGAATCGGGCGCGTAGTGGCTTAGGTCGTTTGCAAACACAGTGTACAGCAACGGCCCGAGGGCAGACCCCTGGAAAACGCCCTGCATTTCATTCCGCAGCGGCCGCGAGAGATGCTTATCACCGGACACCGGATCCGCGATGGAAACACTTTGCGTGTGGTCAGATAGGTAAGAGCGAAACCACTCAACGTCAACCCTGTGCTGTTGTAATTTGATCAGGAGCTTAGAGTGGTCGATAACATCGAAACATTTACTCAAATCGATTAGACAGAGTAGAGTAAGCTCACCTCTGTCCATCGCAGATAAAATAGGTCAGATACACCAAGCAAAGCAGTCTCCGTTGAATGATACGGCCTAAAACCATGCTGAGCAGAAGCTAAAAGATGATTGTCTGATAGGTATGCATATTGCATAGAGTTGACGCTGAACAATTCGCTCGACAATTTTGGCCATGACGGGGACTAGAGAAATGGGTCTGAAATTGGCAGGATTGGAGCAAGGACCACTTATGGATGGGATGGATCAGGGTATATTGGGATGGATAAGGGAGTTGCTTCCAAGGCGCCGGAAAATCACAGTTCATAAGACGAGTGTTCACAATGTTCAGGAGCGGCACACCGATCTCATCAAAACATAACTTATTGTGCGGATGCACAAACCATCGGAACCGCAGGCTGAGGTGTTGCGCATTCCTGGTATCGTATCTCTGAGTGTGGTGTAGTCCATGGTGGATACAGCAAAGGCACACGAGCCAACACGCGGCACGCGGCAGGTCAGCTCCCCCGGTCGGGCAGGTCAGCTCCCCCGGTCGGGCGGCTTCTCCGCTTTCGGCTAACTCGCGAGCCACGCTCGGCCCGACTCCGACAAAATACATACTCTTCAGTGCGTCTGCGCTGACCGCCGGTGTAACCCGCGCGCCCTTACCGCTCCCGGTAACATGGCGGACATTCCGGTATACACAAGTCGGACCCTGTTCGATAACACGCTGTCCCATGTTATTACGTAGGGGAGAGTGGGGAAAGATGCCCAGGGTTTTGCTATGTCATATATTATTCGAAAATGACGATGGGAAAGCAAAAACTTGGAGTTTCAACGGAAGCCGACATCATTTTTCTCCAAAAATATCACACTTTCGTGCCTGAAATATTATAACCTTTTTTGCTATTAAGCATTTTCCTGAAGAAGTGAAAGGGGGCATCTTACCCCACAGGATGGGAAAGACGCCCCCTGACGTTGGGAAAGATGCCCCCTGCACTATAAGTGTCGTGACATAAATGGGCACGTGAATCGCCTGAACGAATCAGTAGTCCAGGGGCGCGGGAACTACTTTGCGACTGGGGGGGCACACCATAATAGAGATTAACCTAAGGTACCCCCAAATCTAGTTTTCTCACCGGTTTTAGGCCACTTATTTTTCACCCCTCGGCTTTTTCAACAAAAAAAGAAAACATTTGCAAAAAAAGTGTGGTATTCCGTCTCAAAGCTGTGGGGGCACCGCCCCCACAGCCCCAGAGTTGGGGGGGCAAGCTGCCCCCACTGCCCCCCCGGCTCCCGCGCCTATGCAGTAGTCCCTTCGAGCCTACAGTAGACACCAAACGTCATCATAAGGGCCCTCAAAAGTAGTCGTAAGGGGCTTCAGAGGTCATCGTTAGGGCCATCATAGTCCAGCGCGGCCAAACAAGCCTCTGTGGTGGCGTTCGGAGACCACTGTGGGGCTCTTATAGGTCTTCATGATGCTTGAGGGCCCTCGAGCCCATCGTGGGGACCTCCGATGCCAGCGCGGCTCGTGGGCCCAACGTGGGAGCCCTCAAAGGATGTCGTGAGGGGCCCTGGAGCCAATAATGGGGCCCACAGAGGCCGTCGTGAGGGCTCTCAGAGTCAGATGCCGCCCAAAAAGTCGCTATGTGGGCCGAGAGACCGGCATGGGGAGCACCCGACCGTACTGGACTCTCAATAGTCCAAGATCGGCTTTTGTCTACATCACAAGTATGTAATAAATGATTTGACGGGCTGTTTGAAGGACAGCCTACGGATTTAGGGGGTCTTTCCCCATCAGGACAGGGGACATCTTACCCCAAGGTACCGAAGTAACATTAAATCAGTACAATTTGTTAGCCATAAAACTACACCCTGAAACAAACTTTTTGGAACACAGTACACGCATGCTAATGTATCACGACTATAGTAGGGGACGCAAAAATTATTTACCTTCTTTGATATTTACAATGTTCTGACACCAAAATATTTTTTGAAAGCAGCAAATAAAAAACATGCTATCATCAGCCAGCCGTTGCTCAACTGAGCTTCGCAATTTTTGTGCAGTTAACAAGGCAGGCTTCCGCTTTACGCTAAGAACATTAATTTCCAGGTCCGATTTTTTGTTTCGCCGCTAGAAGGGGTGGGGCGTCTTTCCCAACCTGGGCATCTTACCCCACCCTCCCCTACAGTCCACAGCAGAAGTAATGTGCGGTTTCAGTATGGGTAATGGTATGTTCTGCTTCTGAAGCTTAGGAACGATTAACCAGACTACAATGAAACTTTGAATGAAGCTTATATGTATCGTCACCCTTGCAGCTGCAACTTTAGCTATTGACATCTTCTTTTCGATCACTCCGCATTAAACAATCGCCAGTCAAAGCCAACCGTTGAGATTGGTAAAACCCTACATTACTTTAGCGGTGGGCTGTACGTCCCTGCGTATGGCCCGAAAACCCGAACATATAGTTCGGGTTTTTTTAGGTCACCGACCTGAGGTCAGTTAGAGGTCATTACGTCGTAATGTTAAGCCTATGGGAAAATACTAAATTCGGAAAATACTGGAGATATCCGCTTCGTTCCATCACTTTTGTGCTTTGAAACCATAGTAATTAACAGCAGGTCACTTGGTGCTTCTTTATTTGGTGTACTTATCCATGGGTCAGGTCAAATGAGGTCAACTGATGTCAAATGACGTTTTTGCCAATAACTTGGCACATAATGACGCTAGAGCCTAAAAATGGTGTCATTGTGTTCCTGGTGATCAGCCGAATCGAATGATATGCGATATGATGCAATTTGCTTAACTTTAACTTAATTAGTTAATTAAAGTTTACTTAAAAATTAAGAAAAACTTTAAGTACGCTTAAGCAAACAAAAAAGTATATCATTCGACGCGCCTTGATGTGCTGAGTTCACTGGTGCTTTTCTTTTTTTCTCTATCCTAATTAGATCAAAGGTTGTAAGCGAAAAACTTTTGACCTGTTTTTAGCGAAATTTTTACATTTATACCCCCCAAAACCCCCCTAGATATTGACCTAGAGCAACCAAATTTGTACAGGGGCGAGAACTCCAGGGGGCCCACCTACCTACCAAATTTGGTGTTTCTAGGTGCCATAGGAGCCAATCGCGAGGGGGGGTGCATCAACCCCCCCCCCTGCCAGGCCGTGTTATGAAAAATGCCCTGCCAGGGCGAGGGTTAATGCGTTTGCATACCACCATTGTTAAGTTGATTGATCTACAGGCTGCATTCTTATAAACCTGACACAGGGTCCACGCACTGCTTCAGTCTGACAAGCATGCCTCACCGGGATGGGTAGGCTGGTGATACGGGAGGGGTTTGCGAAGGGGCAGTGCAGATGTAGAGCGAGGTGCGGATCAAGCTTAATTTGGAAGCAATAGAACCTACGCATTCGAGACTTGAAGGTAAATTCAATGCAGCGCGACGGCCGCACCTTCTCACTGATACGTATGTTCTTCTCACTCACTGATACCTACGTAACTATGTTCCTGGATTGTGCCGTCGCGCTGCGTTTGGCCGCCCAACGTCCGCTCCGTCCGTGTCGGCCCGCCGCCCAACGTCCGCTCCGTCCGTGTCGGCCCGCCGCCCAACGTCCGCTCCGTCCGTGTCGGCCCGCCGCCCAACGTCCGCTCCCCGCCCGCAGGTGAAGGCGAAGCAGGAGTCGCAGCTGAAGGCGCGCAACTTCATGCCGCCGTACACGTCGGACCCGGAGATCCACCTGCTGCGCCTGCTACCGCACGATCCACTGGACGAGCTGGAGGACGCCGCCTACTGGCGCCGCTGGCACCGCGCGCTGCAGCTCCACCGCGACTACCCGCTGGTCAGAAACACCTGTGAGTGATACCCGCTGGTCAGAAACACCTGTGAGTGGCTCGGGCGTGCCGGCTCGACCCCCCCCCCCCCCCACCCCCCGGGGAATTCGCGGCTCCATTGACCGCGCCAGCGGCGGTGCACTCATGTCATAA
Source organism: Amphibalanus amphitrite (assembly GCF_019059575.1). Taxonomy (NCBI): domain Eukaryota; kingdom Metazoa; phylum Arthropoda; class Thecostraca; order Balanomorpha; family Balanidae; genus Amphibalanus; species Amphibalanus amphitrite. Next base: position 788,752 of record NW_024881711.1, read on the forward strand.
CCCTAGGCCGCATTGCCCTTTTTACGGCGCCTAGCGTATAGGCGGGGGAGGGGGGGGGGGCGTTGAACCCCCCCCCTGACGTACAGCCCTGATCGACCCACAGCTTTGCGAAAAAAAAATGATCGTGCTGCCCGTGACTACATAGAGGAAGCCCATGATTTTAATCCGGCAGGCGGTGCCACCTTCCGCGCGGGGGCATTTCACCCCCCCCCCGTATCTCCGAAACTACTGGACCGATTCGTAAAATTCAAACGGCGTTCGATAGCCCTGTCAAATTTGTGGAAGGAAATCCAACTTCATTGACCTCGAGGTCACCGATGACGTCACAGTCAGGTCAAAGATAAAATGTTTCGCTGTTCACGGATATTATGCGCTATAACATCGAGTAAAACGCATTTTGTTGAAAATCAGCGATAGGGCGTCAGTTGCCTAGTACATATGTTGCTATTAGAGGTCACTGATAAAATTGATAATACCAGGTCAGGTCACAGGTCAGGTCACCGAGGGTCAGCACGTGAACCCAACTTTACTAGACATCTGTGTGCGCTGATTCTAGTTAGCGATTAGCTAGGGCACCAGGGTGGATCCAGACTTTCGGTTTGAGGGGTGGGGGGACTTATGGCCGGCCCGATCCCCGGCAGACAAAGTTGCTGAGCGGGGGTGGGGGTGGGGAGTGGGGGGTGGGGAAGGAAGGTCCAATATAATGCCACAAAAGACATGCCTATTGCCTGTGTACTGTATTGGTATCAGCACTCTAGACTCAGCAGCCGGTCCCGTAGCTCAGTCGGTATAGAGCGTTGGACTCCGCGAGGTGGGAGCTCACGTCCCGGTCAAAACATAACAGTCTGGGTTCGAAGCGCGAGGGCACTCGATGTTTTTGAGCCTCCTGACTGGTATGGTTGCGGTTGGTGGCAGGCCGTAGCCAATGAAAGTCAGTGAGGGGACCGGCCATGCGCGGCTAATTGCGTACGACTTCGGACTCTAAATTCTGTCATATATCAGGAATTGCGCGATCGCAGGATGGAGGGCAGGGCCAATGCAACAAGGTCTGCTTAGCGGGGGCCCTGTCCTTGTGAACCCTTCCATTCAAAAGGCCCGTTCGGACCAAATTTATTAAAAAAAAAAAAACGTAGCTACATCTTTTCCGCACACGTTGTTAAAATTTCAGACCCAAGAAAGTTAAAAAATAGCGGCGCGGAACGCTGCCGTATGATCGTATCTATTTACATCATGTCACGACCTTAATTCAGACCAGTTGCACCTCGTAGAAAGACCGAGTGGGTAGAAGGTGTTCGGACACTGCCACACTCCCATATGTGGTTTTTCGCGGATTTAAAAACGGCAGCGCTCCGCGCCGGTGTTTTTTTTTAACTTACATTTATAAAACTTATAATTTTTAGCTTTAACTTTACCAATACCAATGCATACGTATATGCCTGTAGGCAAAAGACGTGGCATAATATTGGACCTTCCCCCCCCCCCCCCGTTCAGCAACTTTGACTGCCGGGGATCGGGCCGGCCATGAGTTCCCCACCCTCAAACCGAAAGTCTGGAATCCTGGATCCACCCTGGTGCCCTAGCTAATCGCTAACTAGAATCAGCGCACACAGATGTTGCGGCTTATTTGTATATGCATAGATGTCGCAAATATAGCGACACATGCAGTGCAAATGGTAGCAGACAGCAGTAGTTTCCCGTACCAAAGTGGAGGTTTTCTACCACAGACGCTCGTCGAGGTCGGAATTTCCAAATACGCATGCTGCACACTTGTTTTTATTTGTCACAATCGCGCTAGAAAATATCTCAAACTCCCTGACCGGTCAGTGAGTTTTCAAACTCCCTAGAGAGTTTGCAAACTCACTGAAAGGAGTAAACCCACGGATTTATCGAACTCCCTATAAAATACCGGCCATTCGACGCGCCTGAGCTAGACAAGCACGATTGTGGCAAACACGCGGTTCTGCGATTTTTGACGAAGTTATTTACTAAAAACCGAACTCGTGCCTTGGGGCACTTCACCTGACCTCAGATCACCGGTGGACCTGAGAATGGCCGTATATGACCTGAGTTCTGAGACCTTAAAATTGGTTACCGATCGCTGCATTTCGTATTTCCGCCACATGCTTTTTTTTTGCTGCGAAACTTCATCATACTTATTGGTGAAACGGCGAAAGGGTCGTACCAATCCCCCCCCATCGGCGTATGCAGGGTGTATGCAGAAAACCAATGGGTCTGGCGCGAGGGATGAGCCTCGCAAAAGCGTCCCCACGGCCGGCCGCCCATACTCAGAAATTTCTGCTCTTTTACGTAAGACGTCACTCGCTTCGCTCGCTCGTAACAATCCTAGTCTAGTTTTTTTCTAGTATTGTCTTGTTGTGACTAAGAATATAACATGATCAAGGGCCGAAAAAAATCATGGCATAATGCCAATGCTCAGTACATCATTGATTCGTTTTTTTTTTGTAGCTATGTAAATATAAATCGCCAGTTCCATATGCTCGGGCATGCAGTCATGAATTCAAGTAGACTAAGAAGGAAGCTGTTGAATGCAGAATGTTTTTTTTTGTAAGTAGTCGAATCTAGTTTTTTTTTAAGTGATTTGGCTCCAAGCACAATTTTCAACTAATCACTCAGTTTGGCCCGCCAATAGGGCAAAAACTGGCTGATAAAATTGAACGTCGCCTTATTTTAACATCTCAATTATTTCCGATTAACTCCATAAGTGCCGCGTAATTTAGAAGTAGGTATGTGGACAGAACCGCAATTCTGACCTCGCTGTCTTTGAAAAATGGAAAGTTTTCCTCGAATTCGTTGCCACTTTGTGCCACCGTGTACGGACATTGGGTGCCAGCTGCATCCGGTGACGTCATCAGAGTATGCTCATTTTGGCAGGTACCATGTGTTCATGTTGTTACCGAACATAAATCGAGGATGCAGATTTTCGCGGCTCATGCGATAACTCATGCAAAGCGAGTTGCCGAAACGCATGCGACGGATAATGATCTTTGAGCCAGACCACTTTGGAAAAAACTTAGTCATCATCATATTCAGATGCTATTTAATTAAATGCCTGCTTTGCTCGAATAATGGATTACTTATGTAGTGACCTTAACTAAATTTTCACAGAGCATGATTATCGAAAAAGCCTTACCCGTGTTCTTTAACCTCAAACACAGATGCAACAAAACACCCCTTCTTCCGTCTTTTTGTACGAGTAAATCTATTGGGTCGGAAACAGTACACTAATTAATGAGCCTAAAAGCCTACAGTGTTGTTAGTAATGATTAATCACACAGTGGCTCATTTAACTTACAGTGTATCTATTGCATATCATTATCTTCAGCGCCAACAAAAAAGCAGAGGACTTAGCTTTAGGGCTATCTGAGCGCAACATGTTTCTCCAGACCTCTAAGTATTTTTTGTTTATCGCGTTCCGACATTTGCGGAGGCCCCCGGCTCCGTTCTGTTGCGTTAGAGCTCGGGCTTCCCTGCGGCCAGACAATGAGTCCGGCGCTCCAACTCCAGCGGCTCGCTCCGGTGCGTCAGCCCGCTCCTCCACGCCGTACCCCTCCTCTCCGCCTCAGCCTCTGTAAACGGATACTGCGGTAACAGCGCCGTCGGAGTGGGCAGAGCGCTATCCGGGCGGGGGCGGGACGCCTCCTCTCACGGCAGTCTGTGTTTCAGCCGACTCGGAGCGCGAGGCGGCCACCTGGGCGGAGCTGAACGGCCACGGCTGGTACCGCCGCTGGTGGCTGTCATCGCCGACCCGCTCCGAGCCACAGATGCACCGCCGCCGCGACGGTCCGTGCCGGCACGACCGGCCGGGCAGCATGTCCGCGCCCCACTCGCCGACCAGCCGCGGCCGCCGCAGAAGCTACGACAGCCACGCAAACTCCGACAGCCACGCCGAGTACGACAGCCACGCAAACTCCGACAGCCACGCCGAGTACGACAGCCACGCAAACTCCGACAGCCACGCCGAGTACGACAGCCACGCAAACTCCGACAGCCACGCCGAGTACGACAGCCACGCCGAGTACGATGGTCGGTACGACCACGACTTCAGTCGACACGTCTTGTTCGCGGGCGAGCGCCGGGAGGAAAATGGGCCTCACCTGCCAGTCGATACTGATAGCGGCCGCGGCTACCTCGGTGAGCCCGACCGGCACGGGCGCGGCCCAGAGCGGCAGAGCGGGCGCCACGTCAAACTCAGTAGGGCTGGCCGGACGCCGACGCCGGCTGTCGCCTCCTCCGACGCGTTTCCGGTGCCGAGGCGCCGGCGGCGGCGAGCGCGACGACACACCATTTCAGGGGGTGTCCGCTCCCCCGAGTCGGACACCTCCGGCGTCATCTTTATAGACAACGGCCGGCTGATGGCCGCCTCTAGCGGAGGCCAGGCCGGCGCCGGCGCGTCACCGCCTCCGCAGCCGGCGCCGCCCCTCGCCCTGCTCGAGTACGCTCGGATGGAGCGGCCCAGGAGGCCCGGCACGAACCACCCGAAGCGTCGGAGGCGGCACAGCGAGCCGTCACCGGCGCGGCCCAAAGCCTCGCGGATCCCGGTGGCGGTCGGCCGGCGGTGGACAGCGCGCGCCGGCCAGCGACGGTCCGACGGCGGCGGCGCCATCACCTCGGTGATGGTCATCGAGCATCCAGCCGAAGTGGACAACGACGACGGCAACCCGGGAGCGTCGCCGCCGCCGCCGGCGCCGTTGCAGATCAGCGAGAGCGACCGCCGGGTGTCTGAGGCGGGCGCGGGTGCCGTCGACCCGGCTGCCGCCGGCGGCGTTCCCCAGCCGAGCGGCGCCGCCCTAAGGAGTCCCGTGGACACTATCCCGCGCCGGCGCAAGTCGCATATCGTCCAGCCGGACCGGGTGGGCGCGCTTCTAGCCGGTTTCAACAGCTGTGATGGCGAGGAGGACCCGTACAGCACCGAGTACAGACACATGTATAACAGGAAGGAGGCCGAACGAACGGAAAAGCTGAAACGCTCCGACACTGAACTGCTGGCTAAAGACGAGTTCGAAAAGGACACCAGCTACCTTACCGAGTTTGTCAAGAAAGAAGGACATCGGCCCGATAAACTGAAGCAGGGGGACGCTGAGCTGCTGCAGAGGAGTGAGTTTGAGGAAGACACCAGCTACCAGTCGCAGTTTGTGAGCCACCCGGAGGACGAGTACCGCGTCAGGGCCGGCGTCCGGCCGGCCAGCAGCGGCACTGGGCCGCCACAGACCGACTCGGCAGCACGGGCTGCGGCAGACGCCGCCGCCCGAGCAGGTCATGCAGATGTCGGTGCAGACGAACCGTTTCAGGACGAAGACACCAATGGTCTGCGAAGTGGAAAGGGAGGCGGAGATACCCAAACTTTGGAAGGTGGATTTACCCAAACGTCCAAGGGCGAAGGTGCCCAAACGTCTAAAGACGGAGGCTGGGTGAATGAGCCCGATCGGAATAACAAATGGGAGGGCGCTGCGTCCACGAAGGGCGCGGGTGGAGAGAAAGGGTCCAGGAAGGACGCGAACAGCGACTTTGCCAGGCTGCACCGGACGTCGTCAAAGGATGACGGCATACAGGAGGGGAATCCGGGCCGCCGGTCGGCCGATGGAACGCTGACGTGGGCGTCCAGAGACGCCTCCAGAGAGCGGCACAGCGAGTTGGCCGCTCAGGCGAGCACTAATCCATCAGACGAGAACGCCAAATCGAGTACCGACCAACCAAGGAAGGGGAAACAGAAAGATAAATCCAAAGCGGCGAATAACACCAGGATAAACAATTCCAGGAGCAGAACTAAAGGCAGTCGCGAGTCATCTCGTGTCAGGGGAGAGGGTCTTGACGATGAAAAGAGCAGACTCAGAAATCATGACAAGAAGATAGAGGACCATGATAAGGGAGCCAATGGTGGAACGGACAATGACGACCAAGAAGACGAAAAATCAAAGCAGCTGGAAACCGAACGTGAGCCAGCATGGTGTGTGCCATTGTGTTTATTGAGCACGGTGTGGTTAACTTCTTACGAGCAGCTGCCATTTTTTATGGACAGCATTTTTACGGGCGTTAGCTGAATGGCATGCCTGTTGAAACTTTAAGCACATTTGTGGCATAGAGTGTGGCAAACAAACCATTTTACATATTTTACAAAATATTACCTTAGCTGTTGATTTGCGTCTAGGCTGTTGCAATGGCTGGATATCTATACAATAAAAGGACTCGATCAGAGATGATATCCCCAATGCCGTAAAGTCTTATAAGCATGCGCGTACTGATCCCAGACAGTTTCAATAATGTATGATGGGCGTTTCACCAGTCGATCACAATCTCCACTAGGCACTAGCGGTCGCATGCCCGCGGATTTGCATTGCAGATTGCGGATTTGCGATACGTTTCACATTTTGCCCATATCGATATCCGAAACAATACAAAAAGTTTAAGCGCAGGTGGATATAAGCTACTAAGGTTCTCTTCTCCAAAGGTATGTTGCATGCCTGGAAATCGGAAAAAAACACATATAAAGCAAAAGTACTTTGAAAACTGTTCTTTTACCTGTACCAGGAAAATACACGAAAAAAAAGAAAAAAATAACTAGCATAATAAAAGTTATCAATATACAGTACCTGTGCAAGGCTTCATTTAAGTTCGATGGCTTATTGTAAATCAGCTAGTAATTTTCTAAATCTTGTAATATTTATGAGCATTACCATTTGCATGTGTCCTGCATGAACTGCTTTGACTTTTCCGATTGGTTTTTAAAGGCTTGCGCCTTTTGCTGGGATGCATGCATTTAGAAGCATGTGCTTGTGTATATTATATGCGCATTATACGCTTTACAAGTCAATAATCTTAATGCTCAACGTCGTGTAGATATGAGTGTTTGTGCCGAGGTAAGTCGTATACGCATACTTTTACTGCTGGGCTTTTTAGGCAACACTCTTGTTTTGGATGATATATTAAAGGGACAGTATCATCGAAAAAAAATCAATGTATGGAGCTGATTTTTTTTACTAGCATTTCTTATTTTTCTGAAGCAGAAAAACATAGTTTGAGGACCGAACTCGGTGAAAAATATTGCAACCACATTTCATTTTCATGATTCATTTTCATGAGCGAACCACCACTATACAAGCATGGCCGCCAGTTTGGAAGCATGCAAAATTACTACAGAACTGGCGCAGATAATACATTATTGACGCTACGCTTACGCAGTCGTTCTTCTGATTGAGTTGTCCTTAGGGAGAGGTAGCCTTAGGTATTGCCTATAAAAATATCACGTGACAATTGGAGGGAGTGACAATTGGACGTGACAATTGACAATGGGAGAAAATATCACGTGACAATCACGTGATAAACGTCATACATTGGAGGGAGATTTTCACGTTTCATACGATTACAGATACGGATGCACTGGAGCCGCCCAGCCACTAGGTTCTCCAGCACACTGGAGAACCTAGTGGTGCATCGATAGCATCGATAGTGGTGCATAGTGCATCGATAGCATACAACTGTGTCGTGGATAACGTGTCTCTTGTGCCGCATTATGCCTACCGTGCATTTAGATCCCTATTATAAGGTCACTGGTGACTCGTTCCAGTTCATAATCTGCGCAAGAAGCTGGCGGCCGTGAAGCAGAGAAGGGTGGACAGTGAGCAGAAGCGAGATGAGCTCGTCGTGCTATCGAGGACTTTGCAAGAACAGCTCAGCATTAAGAAAGACGAGGTATGTTTGCGAGGTGTGTTTTGTTTTGGTTTAGGTATGATAAAACCTGTTCTGATTTTATCCATGCTTCGAGGAGGTATCGAAAAGCTCTGATCATCACAGAGAAGTTGCTGACAGATTTTAATGATTTTTTTGTTGGTATTTTATTTGGTTCTTGAGGAAGTCCTGAAAAGTGGCTTTATCTTATGATGTAAGGATTAGAGAAGACTTGTAGAAGTAAAAAAGATGAGCATTGGACCCATTAAGGACCGAACCGACATAGAGCTAATGCATTTAAAACGGCATCACACTGAGAAAATACATTAACAACGTGAAATTACTTGATTGCGAGGAAAGCCCAGCTCATGCACTTACCGAAAGTGAAGAAATGATTTTCAACCGCATGGCCCTTGCAGGGGAGTCGAGAAGTAAGTGACTTCCAATGACTAACAGGTGGTGATTGTAAAGGAATTTGAGGACCGTCGTGTGATCTTTCAGATGATTATACACCAGAATGTTACGAGGCTGATAGTGCCTAAAAATATTTGCAGCGAAGAAATATAAACGATAAAGGAGTCAGTCTGCTTTGTAGCTCGTGTGTTGACTTCGATCAAGATAAAAATGCGTCTTAACCCCCCGAGTAAAAAACTAGAGGCCTGTTCCAGCGTCTCCAGAAACCTCCAGAAAGCTCCAGAAAGCTCTAGAACTCTCCATTTAGCGTTCCAGTGCCTCAAGTACGCTCCAGAAAGCCCTCGCCAAAGCTCAAGAAACCTCCAGTAGCCTCCAGTCACTTGCGAGGTTCACATTTCACTGGACGTGCACTGGAGGCTCTGGTGTACAATTATGGCACGTTTGTGACCATTACGAATGGAAAAAAAGGGGGTCCTGACAGTTAATTGTACAATAATGAATGTTAAGAAAATTAATTGCTTTATTTTTTGTTAATCTTGCCTACTAAAGTTTGAAATAAATTTTGTTTACAATAGTGAACCATCATCATTCTTTTGGTATCTCTGACACCAATCTCCATAAGTCACCGGATTGCGTTCCTGCACCTCCATTAAAACTTCTAGTAGAGCCTCCAGTCAATAGGTTCTACTGGAGGCGCTGCAACAGTCCCTAGGCCTAGGCCTTTCTGAGATTATTTATTGAAGAGACCTTCGATCGTTTGGTGACTTTTGACGAATGTTAGGTGTATGTATGCTTTACCAAAGAGCCCTTTGTCGAGAATTCACATAGCCGGATCCGGATGGCGGGTCCCATATGTAAAGATCCAAAATCTACGAATTTCGTTGAACTGGCCCTTGTTTCCAAGGTCTCTGTCAAGGCATTTCTAGGAACCGGGCCCCGTTTGAGGCCCTCAAGTTCACACATTTTTTTCAGACCTAGATCCCGTTTTAGCCGGGCCCCTGTCCCTAGCCATTTCTTACAACTGATCCCTTTTCAACCGGGGCCCGTTGCTTAGACATTTCGGAGAACTGAGCCTCGTCCGACCGATCCCCTTGCGTAGACTTTTGGCCTGAGAACCGGGCCCCGTCCACCCGGGGCCCTGTGTCTCGGTGGGGCCCACCCTCAGACCGGGCCCTTGTGATGACTAGAGTTTTAGGAGAATTGAACTGAACCCTATTCCAATGGGCCCCTCTGGTAGGAGTTTGATATAACTGGGCCCTATTCGAGGAGGCCCAAAGTCCACGAATTTGTTAGAACTAGCCCCTGTTTACAAGGTCTGTGTCAAGGCATCTCTAAAAACCAGCCGCCCCATTTCACGAGGCCTGTGTATTCTTACATTGCTCAGATCCGGGCCCTGTTTCAACCGGACCCCTGTTCCTCGCTATTTCTTAGAATCGGGCCCTTTCAAACGAACCAGCTCAGTACCTAGTCACTCACTAGAACCGGACCCATGTGCCTAGGACCCTAGACCTTAGGAGCTCCGAACCTGGGCCCGTTCCACCCGGGCCCGGGCCCCATCCACCCGGGAGCCCGGGCCTCGTCCACCTGGAGCACTGGGCCTCTCCCTCTCTCTCTCTC